>NW_025533138.1:0-213897 GCF_020631705.1 Daphnia magna | reverse complement strand
TTCTGTTTCAACAACGAGCATCCATTGAGGAATCTTTCGATTCACAACTCACGTCCATCGTCTTCCTCTGGTATCAGAAACATGATCCCTTTTATCCTGTTTCTTTGTTTTATGTTTTTATTATGACTTTTTTTTGTTTGATTTAGTGGAGGTAAATTTTGTAGTTTAGTTCAATCATAACTTCATAGATGAACAGCCATCATTTTGTGTGGTTTCTATGGTATGCTGTAAACTAAGTTGGGATGTTTTGGCCAAGCGCAAACTGATTGCAACTGCCTCCTGTTCTTCTTTGAAAAAAAAAAACAAAACATTTGAACAGTTTTGTTTGGCCTGCTCGGCACAACAGCAAAGAAAAAAATTTCCGTCCACCATTCTGTCTTCTTTGCAAAGTCTTTTTAGTTCCAGTCTTTCACTTTTCTTTATGGGCGCACTGCACGTCTAGATGTACAGAATTTAAGCTACACGGAAATGGTACACGTGTACTATGTATGCGCATTACGAATGATTGACGAAAATGCCTCGATATTTGGCGTTTGAGCGCTATTATCTCCCCTCCCCGCCCTTTGGTTTCGTTCTGAATAAAGATGAGAGAATAAACCTCATCCACCAACTGTCTGCTCTTGTCTAACTTTTACATGTATAGACACTGTTACGCAAGCCATAAAAGTTGAGCTTTCAAAAGACTTGCAACATGCACAGATAGAAAGAAAAAGAGAGAGAGAGAGAGAAAGAAAAGAAAACAAACTTCTAACCCTTTCCTGGGTTACTTGCTCATAGCCAGTGTTCTACATATAGACCAAACGCATTAAAGTGAACGGAAATCGCGGTGGCCAACGGAAAAGGAGCGTTTGCCAATAATACAACGAGAAAAGCCAAACGAGTTGGTAGTCCCAATCGACGTTGACGTCATTATGAATACGTTAGCTTCACCTGACGGCTTCAGCTGCGCTGGACGACCGCGATAGTCGTCACGATTAATGTTCGTACATGCTGGTGAAATGAGTAGTCAAAAGAGGATGGCAGCAGCGACACTTGGCAATGCAGAGTCGCACAGTAGTTGTGTAACTGGTCTTCAGCCTTCAGCGACTCGCAACAAGCGATAAGGCATCGATCCAGCTGGCGTCGCGTGATGGCGTTCTAAGGTCAATACGAGTTCGCCCGTTTGAAAAGAAAGAAGGAAGGAAAAAAAAGAAAATAATATTTGAACGAGAAAACACAGTCACACGTAGATTAACGAGAAGGAAAAAGGGGGCTATTCTTCTTCTGTTGGCTGTCCTTTTTTTTATATTTTCGTTTCTCCTGAATGTAAACGGCACATACAAATATTCCATTGGCGCGGTTTTTCGTATTTCCAGAAAATGAAAAAATGAAATAAAAGGAGGACAAGGCGGACGATGCGGACGTCTTCGTCTGAACCAGCGAATCCATCAAATAAATCAAACAGTAAGAAAAGAAAAAAGGGGGGGAGACGGGAGGGGGAGTGAGTACATTTGATTTTGAATCATCAGTCAAACTGGCGTTTCATTGGTAGAAAATGCGAAATCGTGAGAATCTTTCAGAAATTTGTAACTCGAATTCTATTGGCTGCTATCTTTATAAATATAGGGCGCTCCTGGCAAAAATGATAATAAATTAAAACATTTTTCCTATTCTCTTTTTTAAATCAATACATCTGTCGACCTATTTTGGTCACTGACGCAAATCTACAAAAACAAAACAAAAACAAAACAAATTGAACAAACAATCAATGCGATTTGATCCGGCACTGAATTGATGCAACGATATGTTGGATTGCCGCCTAACTCGCAAACGCAAATAACAAATGAAAGAAAGAGGAGAAAAAAACAATAAAAATAAATAACAATACACAAAACTCCTGAAACATCAAACAACAAACTTACGAGAACGGCGGCGCTGGTAAAAGAAAGACTCTTCTCAACCGCGTCCTGATTGGGCAAAGGTAAACAGGTAAGGATCGCTTCCAAATGTCGTATAAACATCCGCCGCTGATTCTCAGGAAATGCCGTGGTCGGCACCGCGTCGATTTCACACAATGCATCATTTAGCAATGCTGATATGGTGGCAGTGAGAAGAAAAAGAAAAGGCAAGGGAAAATTCCTGATTTCAAAAAAACAAAACAAACAAAAACAACAAAATAAAAAAATTGACATCACGTTGGAAAAAGAGGAAACAAATAAAGGAGATATGTCGGAAAATGAGGTCACCATCAGATCCATGTCTATATGAGGGACAGGGACTGCTCACGTGATACCATCACCGACCGCGCTGAGAAGGGGCTACCGCCACCTGCCGGTCCTGATCCCGATCATATTTTTTGGCGGGTTGAGGCAATCGTCGTAATTGACGTGCCCTGCCTGGTCACGTGGGGGCACGGTGGACTGGTCGTCGGTTACATCATCATGGGAGCGTTCGCTTTCGCGGCCACCGACCAGAGACCGAAACAGCATGAGGATGGCGCGTCCGCGTACAAGCCATTCAGAATTACAGGAACATCACGCACCACCGAACGTTCTGTACTGAGCGATCAAACGAATCGGTATCCATTCGGCGGTAGCCAAACCGGCAAAATAGTTCAATTCACGCGAAGGCTATGACGGCAAAAAATTACGGTCAACTAAACGCGATCCCAACAGAACGGCTGCCAGATGCTGGCGGATACGCTGCAACAACGGGCGCTTGGTCCTTTTCGGTTTCTTCCTCTCTACTGTCTCACAGTCATCACAATCCATCGGTAAATAAAAACGAATTCTTTTCGCAACACGATAACGATAGCTTAACCGATTGGAGCACCACACGGGGCTCTTTACTGAACACTTTTCATGGCCGTACATTTTTTGTTTCTCCCTTCTTTTGTCACCCAAGGTTTCCTCGGGTTTCCTTTGGGTAGATCGATAAACAACAGTCGTGTTATGCTGACTGTCGCCAATTTTTCCAGAGATGATTTGAACCGTTGAGACAGAGAGGTCAGCTAAGTCATCCGTTCAACACGCGCTACACGAAACCCTTTTGATTTTGTTATGTTAAATATTAAACAGCTGATTCATCAAAACAGATTCCAGAGTCTACGAAGCCACACCCAACCGAAACAAACAAAAACAAAACTAAAATGCGTTTGGCTCTTATGAGGCTCGATCCAGTTCATTGGTTGATGAAGCCGGCCAGTGCTTGTTAAAAGAAGAACCAACGAGCTTGAAATGTCAAGGATCTCAATCAGGTCCAATTGGATAACAAGAAAGTGTCGTATTGTTGGTGTTGAAACGAAAGCTAGTCAGACTGTACAAGTGTCGTTAGAAATGGTTTCCAGCGTGCCTGTTGTAGGCGGTGGCAAATGGACGAACTTTGTCTACCAGGAAGTTCGTCCACGATCGAGTTGTTTACCACGGGGCTTCCTTTTGACACTTCTGTATAGCAACCACTCTACCGTGTAAATGCGTCCCTCGTTAGTTATTAATAGAAGTCGACGTAGAAAATTTCACACGGTCGATTGGGCAACAGAAACATTTGGGAAAGAGTTATCGAATAGTTGAACTTGATCAAACAAACCAAACAAGAAAACGAGTGAATGTATCAGGAAAATGTTGCCAGAAAATGTTGTCGCGGCGTTAAATAAAACAAAACAAAAAAGAATTAGCGATGACGAATGACATTTCACATAATTTTTATTTTTTTTTTTTGCATCTGATACTTGCGAGACCTATGACTCATCTGATGGACAGACGAGGACTCTTACAGTAGCTTCCAACTAGATGAAAGCAAACTCCTGATTATTTTCTTTTTTGTTAAAAAAAAAAAAATGCCATTCGATACAGAGTAGATAGGATTTCGAGAAATTCCTTTGCCGCTTTTTCGTGTGTGTGTGATGACACAAAAAGGGCGATACGGATGATCCTTGATCCTCTATGGGGTCACGCCTGTCTTGACGTTCAAGACTTGTGGAATACGGTAACTGTCTTTCTGGCGGCTTCTGACACGAACGTGCAACACGGAGATAAAAAAACCGGATAAATGAAACGCCAACATTTTTCAAAAGTAGAGTCCCCGCCGTCGACAATAGACTTGTCAGTTCAGCCAATAGCTATTCAATCGACCTTTGATGATACACGATCAATGGCTTATCATTATCAATGAGGCACATCAAAGTGCGTCAAGACTAGTAGTGCGTGATAGTCAATTTTGCTGCAGTCTTTACGCCATAATTTCAAATAGCCTGCGGCCCTTAAAAAAGAAAATGACACAAACCATCGATTTTGTTCGTCGCACGCCTTGCTGCTGGATCCATAACAAGCCAAATGTGCCGACAGAAACGCAGGTCACTAGGTATAATGCCTTTTCTTTTTCTTTTTTTTCTTCAACACAACACAAACAATTTGCGGTCAGCTCAACACGACCCGAAAAACCACATAATACTTCGAACCTGATATTTACGCTTTTGGTGTTAGTGGCTACTGAACACCTGTCCGACGGTGGTGGGAAGCTTCACCGTCCAATCAGCCCAAATTTTTTTGCACTGTTCTAGATGTTCCGTAGTTTCTCTTGGGCCTGCCTTCCTCCCCAACAACATGTCCAACCCTTCCTACAAAAAAGAGTAAGTAAGTGTTACACTTCACACGTCACGCACAACGTCCTGTGCTGGGTGACTTTGAAACCAAGGGAAAAAGAAGAAGGAAAGACAGCTGAGACTGTTTTTTTTTTTCTTTCTTCGTGGGGCTAGCAATCAGAAAACCGTGCAAGTGTGCGGGTTGAGAGAAACCGTCCCGGTTCCGAGTGACAATCAATTTATCGTCTGGCAGAGAGAGGCAGCAGAGCGAAATTCAGCGCACACGATTTTTCTCACTCTCTCTTTGACGCCGAAAGAAAAAGCAAAACAAACGAAAGGGAACGGAGTGTTCTGGCGTGTCGGTAGGATTTTTGCGGTGACGCTTAACATTTTTGTTTCTTCTCACTATACACACGCTATGTTTAAAACATCGCACACATACAGTGTGTATACAATAAGCACGGACACGCAGTTCTGATTGCCTTCGGCTGGGGTAGGAATAAATTCCTGCTCCAACGAAAGAAACAATACGGCTATTGAGCTAAGAAAAGACAAATGAATTAATTGGTCAATTGTTTGTCTTTGTATTGAAAAAAAAACGGTTAGGGTTACGGCAATGTTGCCCGCGGACTGTGATGGGCAAAATGGTGACGATCGTTTACGCAATGGTGGGCATGCCGCTGTTCCTGCTCTACGTCCTCAAACATGGGCGATTTCCTGGCCACGTGTTTCCGATGGGGTTACGTCAACCTGTGCAAGTGCACCTGTTTCAGTCGGTCTGTCCATCACGGCGCCCAGCGCGGAGCCAGGCGGTGGATTAGCCAACGATCGGGACCCGCCCGGCAAGATTTAATCCAGCAACAACAGCAATACGATCCCCGCCGCGTCTATCCATCAGCGGGCGAATAGGTGGCGCTGATTACGACATCGAATTGCAGCCAGGTGCGCCTTACGACGCTATCCATCACGTCGTTTCCGTCCATCCAGCTCATCAGCCAGCACCCTCAGCCGGGACTATCAGACGGCCACCGTGCCCATCACTATCTCGCTGACGGGTGATGGTGAGTTACATGGTCGGCGGCGCGGTCCTGTTCCAGCAATGGGAAACCGATTGGGACTACCTGGACGGCTCCTATTTCTGTTTCATCAGTTTGAGCACGACGGGCTTCGAGACTTGGTGCCCGGCGACAAGATAAACAGCTCGTCCGGCGTTGAACTGTCGCTCATTTTTTGCCCATGTACAATCATCATTGGCACTGGCATGTTCTCATCGCCATGTGTTTCAATCTGATGCAGGAGGAAGTCATCGCCAAAGTACGTAAACTCGGCCAACTTCTCGGCTGCATTAAACCTGGCGAAGAATAACACAAATTTATTTCATTTTTTAATTCTAAAATTATTGTCATTTTTCCTTCTTTACCCTTTTTTTCTTTTGTGCCATCTTTTGATTGTGTTCCTTTTTGAAATGTTCCATCATTCGATGAAAAAAATGTCCGAAATTACATCAATAAAAAAAGAGGAGATTGAATTAAACAAAAGAAAAACAATAACTTTAGTTTGTACCTGGGACTATCACAGTTGACACTTGGGATTATCAGCGGAGGGGCAAACGGCGCAAACGCGCCACCCGACGAATTCGCCCTCCGCCGTATTAGGTGCAAAGTAAAACATTCTCGGGCTTCAGTTATGACCGGATCGCCAAACCAAAGTCGACGACATCCGTTTTCTTTTTTGTTTTGTTATCTCCTTTTTCACATCCGTGTTGTCATCTGACTTCCGTTTTTCCCTGAAAAAAAAAAGTGAAAAAATTGTTTCATTCATTTTCGATCTTAAAAAGACATTTCACTCTCATTCTTTTATTGTGAAACAAAACCAAACAACAACAAAAAACTGTGAAAAATTGCCAAAGGCTTTTGTGCTGACGGGATTCCTTCTTTTGATGAGCTAATTCTAACTAATTTCTTCATCCCTATTGATGTAATCTTTAATCTCAGTGTCGGGAATGCGAAAAAGAAGAAACCGTCACGTCATCCTTTCCGTAGAGGTAAACTCAACATTTCCACGACAAATTATTAGAATTCTTTTTAATTAAATTTAATTTAATTTAAAAAAAATGTTTAAATGTTATCCGACTAGACATTTGAATAGCTCGTGAAATGGCGCTATTCTCTTTTTGCGTATGTGTGCAGACCCAAAGTCTGTACGTATCGAAAGAGAAACGCTTTTTCTTTTCTCTTTTTCAATTCGGCCATACTTAAGCTCTCTCGCCATGTACAGCCGCAATCGATGTACACACTCTGTCAATGTATTGAATTCACGCAGCTTACATGTCTTGCACTTTTCGTGAGAAAAGAAGCTTTAGGCGATATACACACACACACACATATACAAAAAGGGGGAACGGCAAGAAAGAGAAAATCCTCTGCATCCGTTTTCAATTGATACATCTATAGGATTTTATTTCGATGTACAAATCGATAATTCAATGATGTCTAGCCAATTTGTCTCTGATTTTCTTTTTCTTTTCGAAATCAAGTCCAAACAGGGGGAAATAAAAGAAGTGCAGAGACATTAAAGTTTACGTCGACACGCGGCCCCAGGCCAAGACAATTGACAAACTTTGGTGTTATTTCTAATTGTAGACAAATAACGAGACGAGCAGCAGTCTCAACAGATAGACTCTAAAATAACATGCCAACACCCACACACACGTGCGTGTGTAATAAATCCAATCAGGCCGACGACAGGGTAGCTCCTTGTGTTTGCAGTCGACCATTGGGGTCAATAGAAATACAACGGCAACCATACTGAAGCGGCAATGATGATATCTTTATTAACTCAATGGCGGGTCGTAAAAACATGGCCAGACATGTACCCATATCTAATGAAAAGTCTCAACTGCGTAATCGATTGACTATAAAACTATGCAGTTTTTTTTTATATGGGAGCGTTAAAACCACTAGACGCATAGAGGGATTGATGATGGGGGAGGGACGATGTTGGCAGTGCATAGAGAAGTCTATGGGCTATTTGCGAACGCGTGACTGCCAAACCGCCAGTATAAATAATCGTCGCAATATTTGCGTGTGTGTGTGTGTGTTAGGAAGAAGAGGTACATCTCAAGGGACATCCTCCTACACCCTTCTTAGAGCTGTTGATGCTTAAGACTTTAGAAGGATTTTCACGAGATTTGAGAGAAAAGTCCCGCATTTCACGAAATCCCGCTTCGATCAAATAGGAAAAAAGTGAATATTTGAATAAAATAAAATAAAATAAAATCTTTTAATGTTAAGAATTTTAATAAGCGCACAAAGAGATTTCCCGAGTCAAGAGACCAACAAAAAATCAAATAAATTCGCTGGCGGGAGCTTGTTATGTTTTGCGCCAAAAAATTGGAAAGTTCTTCTTTTCATAGATTGAACAAAGTCAAAAATACAAAGAAAAAAAAAAGGAAGAGAATTCAACACCTGACTTATATTCCCCCTTATGTGTGTGTGTGTATGTGTGCGCTAGCAAACCATCGTTTCCTCGTTGTTTTCTCGAGTTCGCAATTTCGTTTTGATTTTGTTGGTTCAGAGTTTTAGCCAATAAGCAGCCCCGTGATGGATTGACATGACAAACTTTTTCCATAGTTCAAGTCAGTAGGCTATACACAAATATATCTATATCTATACGATAGAAAAATGGCTTGCCTTTTATGTTACATTATTAAAAAATTGCGCCCGTAATGCTTACGTTATACACCGTATCGATTTTGTTTTCTTCCTTCTTTTTCCGACTGATTCTGCGTGCGCGGGATTCCGAAGAGCCTCTATTGGACAATGGGCAACTGTTCTGTAGGCTTCGTTCAATAACAATCGGAATAACAAGAACAAAAGGCAATTGGAGTGCCCTGTTTCTCCCTCTACATTACAAGAGAGAAACCAAACAACAGCTCGAATGTAGGCCTTCGCTTGTGTTTCATTCAATAAGTATCACATGCATTTCAAATAATAGCTTAGAGTCTTAGAGCCTTGGACAGCGAGAAGCTGATCCTCCCCCCCCCCGTCTATTCTTTAGTTTCAATATTTAAAAAAACAAACAAACATCAAGTGAGCTATGATGTCAATTAATTATGAGCAAGTCGCGAGAGCAAACGCATCGAAAATGGGAAAGGAAACGAAATGGCGTATCCTAGCGCCACTCAGTGGCGGGCAATGATTTTATTTCTTCAACAATCGTTGCCCTTTCATCAAAAGATCGCTGAAGACGAGTCCTAGGGAGAGAGAGAAAAAATATATTGCCTAGTTCCGTTATTGCGCTCAGTTTCCGATACATTTCCTCTATAGTTTCGCTTTTGTTTTTTTCCAGCGTTGCACGTACACAGGAGCGGAAAGGGAACCGGTTTCGTCAACCGGTGACGGATGCGACCCAAAAATATACAAGAAAAAAATAATAAATGCTTCTTTTTTGTTGTTGATGTTATTTGAAGATGGTTGCGCGCCCAACTATTAAATGAAATGGCTCGTAAAAAAAAAAAGGTTTCCTTCCACTTCCTGAGCACTTGTTATCCCGCTGCTGTTGATTATTGATTTATTTCACTTTGATTCTACATTGGCGTAGTCCATACTGTATTTTTAGATATCTTTTCTTTTTCTTTATCTTTATAGTTTACGCTATTTATCTTTTTTTTTTCTTTGCTTGGCAAACATCTGCTTCCGCCATCTTTTTTTTTCTCTTCTGAACATAAACGGCTTTCTACCCTATGGAAATCTTTACGCAACTGTTTTCTTTTTTCCCCTTTCTGCAATTGAAAAAAAAAAAATAATAAAAAATAACGTGGATGTGGTAGGAGAATATTTAAGGATATGTAAATTTGTGGGGGGGGGGGATGGTGACTAACCAAAGCAGCGCTATTATGCTCGAAAGATTATGTCGTGATTGAACTGCTCTTTGCGCGTCATCTATCGTCACATTTTCCCGACAGATAAGCTGATCCTTCTTTACGGTTAGAACGGTAATATGTGAGCTTTTAACAGAAGCGCAAAACGATTTACGACAACATTCTTCACGTAGAAAACAAAAACAGCGTGTCAAATGTTCAACAAAATCGCTCAATTATTCAGCGGTTAGGCAATTCAAAAATGCTCCTCCTTATCCCCCCCTCACCCCACCGCAATGTCTTTAAGTATCGCGCAAAACAAATTTCGGCGAAAACTAGATCCCAAATGCAAAAATTATTTACTGCTCTATATTCCGATAGAGTATAGTACTATATATAACAATATTTGATGCATTAATACGTGCGCATCTACACACACAACAAAAGGTTAAATACGGCCGGATAAATGTTGCCGATCGCCGAATAAAAAAGGAAAGAAAAAGAGCGACCAGTCTGTTACATATAGCTTTCCTTCCGGCTGATTCTCGGGGTCCGGTCCAGAACTATTCACATAAAATAAAAAAAAGGGGGGGGGGGAGAGAAAACGGCCGCAAATGATTGAGGCATCAACGTTTCGCATCGTTAAACACGTATGAAGAAGAAAGGAGCAGAAGTTTTATTTCAAAGGCAACATGACGCTCGACACAAGCGAGCACAATCTAATATATATCCGATATATATATATATAACACATGCTAATATATAAGTTTTTAGTATGTGAGTGGTCTTTTTCTTTTTTTTTTCTTGGCTTTGAATTTTTCCTTTAGATATATAGCCTTTTTCGGCTGACTGTAGTAATAAAAATAAAAATAAAGGGATGGGAAGAGGGTGGGGCGCATTTCTATACATTCCTCTCTTTCGCTATTCATCATTTGCCTTAATCTATATGCTGGTAAGAGTCTTATGTGACGCATATGTACTCACTGCAATAATTCCACAATCAATCAAAAGAAAAAGAAAAAGAAAAAAGGAAAAAAAAAAGGGCTAGGGAGGATGTGTCTATATCGCGGCTCAAGTCGATAAAATAGCCGCAGGGGAAGAGCTTTTTATTACATTTGCCCGTGTTTGCCGTGGCTGACAAATCGCCTAATGAACGACACACGACCCGAAAAATGAATAATAATAATAATTTGATTTTTCAACGTGCCTTTTCTTTCGTTCATTGAAGAGAGGATTAATGACGTGGATAAATCAAGAGTCTCATTGTATACGTCCGCAACGCGTCTACAAAACACAAACAAAAAAACATGAATAATGATTTGTTGACGTTTTAGACGCACGTTTCTATTTTGAATAGAGCGCCTTTGCAGCACCTGCTACGCTGCCATTTCAATCAAATAACAATTTCAACACATTCAAAATGAATTTTGCCCCCGCCCCCTACCCCCGAATATTTACAGATACAAGTCCATTTCTACAGGATTTGCGGAGTCAGCATAACGGCCATCCGCACAATCCGGTAGAAAAAGAAAAAAATATCGATCGTGCTGATGATGCGCCACCATCGTGAAACTGTCGCCTACACAGCGATGATGCCGCTCGTCAATTCGTATCGATGATCATCGCTCTTTTTTTTTTCTATCATGCGTCCTTGATGTGTTACATCGTATGTAACTCGATCCAGCGGAACTGTTGCCCGGATCGTTCTTCTTCAACCCACAAATGCTCAATAGGTTTTCACGTGCATTCGTAGATTGTATAGTGGCGAGGTGCATAGCTGGGGCTACTCAACAACGACTCACTTGCGCACGTCACTTTAGATAATTGGGTTATCTCTGAGCGCCACTTTGCGCATACGAATAGCCTAGAGCTTTCCATTTCAATGATTGCGCGGATGTTTGCGGAACAGACAACAACAACAACAACAACAACAAAATAGGGACGGGGGATCTTGCCGGATGTTCAGACAGTGACAAGTTTGTGTTGTTTGTTATCGTCGCGGATTCAACGTCTGTGACTGACAATCCATTTAACGACATACTACACACACACACACACACAATTCTAACGTTCAATTTCAATAGGAAAATAAGGGGGAAGGAAGGGGGCGGGGTAATCGATTTTTTGTCTCCAAATTAAAGGCCGATTTTCTGCAGAAGATGCTGGGCGGATGATTGGGCCGCAGCCGAAATGAGTTCCGATTTCGAGATTGACAACAGCGCAGGCCAAACAGGTGCGACGGGGCTCAATCATAATCAATGGAACGTCGTGGCCGGCGACTCGTCGTCGGATGCTCAACACTTGCGATCGGGTCGATCGACGCAACAGCCATGCAGTTGCTGCACCCGTTGCTGGACAACCGGCTGCACGTGGCTGACGTCTGCGCTGGGCGTGTCGCTCCTATTATTCGTCTACCTGATAACGGGAGCCGTCATGTTCATGGTGCTGGGCAATCACGAAACGATGGCGTCATCCGATCATTCGAGAGCCCAGACGACTGGACACGTCCGCCCTGGACACCACCACCACGCCGATCCTGACGCTCGTCTGCTAGGACAAAACAATGGCGACGGTCGATCGGCTGTGGTCCATCACAGAGGATTTGAATATCCTGTACAGGGACAATTGGACGCATTTGGCCAGGGTCGAAATGCGGCATTACCAGGATCAAATAGTGCGCACCTTGCGGCAAATCATGCTGGAAGAACGCTATTCCTTCCGGCAAACGTGGACCTTCCCATGTCCCTGCTCTACGCTCTGACGCTCATCACTACCATCGGTAAAAAAATTCTTCAATTCTCTTTTTTTTTATTGATTTCCTTTTGCTTCCGGATTCATTTTTTTAAAATCGCCCGACTGCAATTTTCGTATTCAACTTGCGTCCGAGATTTCGTTCGTCCAGGGTGCAAAAAAAAAAAATCCTTCGGCTATACTGAACGTAAGCAAATCAAATAGAAATCGATGGTGCATTGCTAACGTGCCTAGCGGCTGTGAGATGGATCGGACCCCGCATTGGCGTCAATGTATCAAAATCCCCGTTGGGGATTTGCTTTCAGTAAAAAGGAGAAATCGGGAACTGTATCTACTAGAGTGGATTTGTCTATCTCATGCGTCTGCCGACCCTTTTGAATTGGCTCTTTATCTTTGTTGTTGTTGTTTTGTTTTTTTCTCTTTGACGCTGCGGACTGTATCAGAACAAACAGCCACCCGACATTGGCGGAAGGAAAGAATAAAAATGTATATCTAAATAATCCGAAAAGAAATTTCTCCGGGAGGGGTGGGGGGGCATCGTTATTCACACCCGAACGATATTTTGTCAGAATCGATTCGCACGTTCGTGTGTTTATATCAGAAAGAGCTTTTCGTTGTTCGTCCTTCTATTCTTTCATTTGTTTGTTACGTCCTTTTTTTTTTTCTTTCTTACTGATCCTATACACGCAGCAAACTCCTACAGACGGCAGGGGGTTGGGGGGGGGGGGATGTGATCCATGACGACTTATTGGTATTAGAGCGACTTAGTCCTTTTTAATTTTTTGCTATCAACGGTCAGCCCCACAAAAGCCAATAAGTCGCCATGTTTTTTTTGTTTTTTCGGCTACGATCCAATAAAAAGAAACATTTTCTCGGGACTTTGCGGTGTCATCAAAATAAAGCCGAGGGCTAACAAGACTTTTAGCGTTAAATTATCTCCGCTCAACAACTTATGAGATTTATTATCAAAATTTTCAAAAAAAAAAAAATAAAAAAACAATTCCAGGATACGGATTTTACACGCCGACTACTGTGCTGGCCAGGAGTTTGACGACTGGCTATTCTTTACTGGGCATTCCGCTTTTCCTGCTTTACTTGTCTGTGGTCGGTGAACGGCTGGCCAGGATTATCAATCGAATGACGTTGTCGTGTTGTTGCTGCTGCAACGACAACGTTGCCGGACCGGCAGGCGACGATGAAGAAGACGAAGAAAATGGAAACGGCCGTCCTGGTCGGCGGAGGCTCGGCGCCTATCGACAGTACAGTGACGTCACGCTGGCCCTGCAGCCCGTGTCGTTGCGGGGGAGCCGGAAGCAACGGCCATGTTTCCCAGCAAGAGACGGCCTCTTCTTCGGCAACCGTCCAGCAGCCCTTCAAAAGCGACGCAATCATAGCCGGCAGGCATTTAAGCGCTTCCATCGGCTGCTCTAACTCATCGGATACGACTCAAGTGCCTCTGCTGGTCTGCGCTGGACTGTTGGCCGTCTTCGTCGGTCTGGCCAGCTTCCTCCTAGTTTTATTCGAACCGCAGCTCGGCTTCTTTGGCAGCCTCCATTTGACCATCAACCTGCTGATGACGTTGGGATTCGCCGGCAATTTACTGCCGGGCATGAGCGCCGAAACGGCCGCGTCAATCGAAGGAGGAGGAGCGGGAGCGGGAGGAGGTGGTAACCATCGCGACGACAAGAGTCAGGCCGTCGGATCGCAAATTTCGCTCGTTATCGTCGCCTGTCTCATTCTGGTGGGCACGACCCTCTTGTCGTCTTCTTTCAGCGTCCTCATGGATAACCTCAGTCTGGCCAGATCGCCAGGTGGCAGCACCGCAGACGGCGCTAGTTCGAGAGAAGCCAGGCCGGCGCCCAATTCCGCCACTTGCTATCACCACATGCCCTCTCCCAATCGACAATTTTCATAGATTATGTGCCGGCCCCTCCTCCCCAAACCCCCTTCTACCTTTTACAAAAGCTGAAAAATTGTGTAAATAATGTTGGACCATCTTCCAAAAATTGCTTTATACTCATTTAACGACTGTGTGTTGGAAGATGAAAGTTTCTATCGATGTGTTTTGTATCATATTGGAAAGTGAAGATGGTGTTAATAAATGAGAACGTAATCCATCGTCAATTACTTAAACGCGACACCGAAATCCGCCAGACGATTGCACGTCAGGATTAACACGTAAAAGATGATTGCGCGTCCGGTGAAGATAAATGAAATTGCGAATCGCTCGTTAGCGTCATTCGTAAATAAAACATTTGGGGCGGCGGGAGAGCTAATGATCAATGGCAATGGCTAAAATCATAGCCGGAAATTTAAATCGATAATGGCAAGAAAAAAATAGTTACAAACGAGAGAAGAGAAGCCGATGCGATGGGCGAGCCGAAATAATGGAAAACAAGTTTCTAATTCCCAAAGCAAATTGGTTTTTAACGAGAGAAAGCCATTTAAGACGTATGCAAAACAGGTAAGCTTAAAAACAAATAGAAAAACAAAAATCAAATGAAAACGTTATCGCAATGATCGAGAATAATGAAATAAATATCATTTGAAAATGGAGCAAGGGGCTGCACGAGTTGGAACGTTCCCGACAGGTTGGAAGCTGAACGGATGCTCGCCTTACATCTTACAATTATCTTTGATTTCACGAGTTTTGAATCCATCGTTTAATTACGGTTTTAGACTGCGAAACAGGAGGGCGTCAAGTCGCATGCGTCTCGTGTCAAGGAATCCAATTTAATAAAGCCGCATTCTTTTTTTTTTCTTTCTAATTGCAGATGAAAAAAAAAGATGATTCATTTTATTAGATCTACATTTCTCTTCAGCAGGCCGTCTCAGGCGATATTAGATTTCACACCATATGGCGAGTGGTGTCGAGAGAAAAATCTCAAATCGAAATAATAAGAATATTCCCCCCCGCCCGGGCTCGATCCATCAGCTTGTGTGACGGTTTGAAATCAAAAGACCATCAATCCAATTTTCCAATGTCCATTAAAGTGAATTTTGAAACGTTTTAAAGTGGATATTTTTTGCTGTTGAATAAATTCGTAAGTGTTTAAAAAAGTACATATATTATAATAATAAATAAAATGCTGATGATTTTGGGAAGAAAAAGCCCCGAAATGGGACAAGATCCAAGTTAAGACGTAAAAACAACTCGGCATAGAGGAAAACAACAGTACACCCGAATATGTTTTCAAACTATCGGGCAAAACAGAATTAATGGTGAACTGTTCGTCCCGGTTCGCCCTACCGCAAGACCCTGCGCAGAAAAACAAAATGGCCGCTTTTCTTTTCAAACAATAAATTTTGTCCTTCCAACTCGTCAGAGATGACAATAAAAAACATTCAACAAACGGTAGACAGTTGGATGTGCCATCGGCATTGTCTTCCTTTAAGCTCTGAAAAGCCTCAGCCCTCCCCCCCCCCCAAAAAAAAAAAAACATATGAAGGAAAAATATAATGAGGTCTACAAGTTTTCGACGTGATATGACAAAAATGGCCGATCGATAAGTCAAACCGCTTAGTATTGCACTCCATTACATGGGGCGCACGAAAGAAAAAGAAATAGCATTAACCGTATTGTTGATGTACTCTTGTCAAGATAGCAGAGAAATATTGATATATAGAAAGAGAGAGAGAGACCTGGTTATTGGGGAATATAAAACAAAAAACAAAAAAAAGAGGAAATAATAAGAATAATCAAGCATCCAGTGCGGAAGGAAGACCCGACAGGGCGGAGCAAATTGAATCAATCGTCAGGAGATGCTGCATAAGAATTGCAATCAAATCAAATAAATGGAAAGAAAAAGGAGAGAA
This sequence comes from Daphnia magna, assembly GCF_020631705.1. Taxonomy (NCBI): domain Eukaryota; kingdom Metazoa; phylum Arthropoda; class Branchiopoda; order Diplostraca; family Daphniidae; genus Daphnia; species Daphnia magna. Next base: position 197,911 of record NW_025533138.1, on the reverse strand, counting down.
AAAAGCACCGATGAAAATGATGAGAAAACCAAAATGGAAGGCAACTGACGCACAAATAGATCCAAGAACTCAAGTGAATGTCGGAAGACATCAACAACAAAAATGGCGCGTAACGAAAATCTGTCACCCCTTTCTTTATCAATTTTCTTGAGAAACAAACCACGTGGATTTTTTTGCCCTTGACACATTGTAGGTTTAACAAAAACACACGAGTCGTTTGTTGTTTCTTTTGTTTAAGAATTTGTAACTGAACAAGACAAATCTGGATTGAGCGTTTTCCAACTAAAATGAGTCAGCAAAATCCGATAGCAAAGATTTGTCCTTGTCGTTTGAATTGAAAGGCAATTTTGATGGCGAAAATCTTTTAAAAAACAGTCAAGGGGTGAAGGAAGTATCATAAAATTCTTACTATTATTTTTGTTGAGCTCGACGAATCCATTCTGGACACGTTGCTGTTGTTTGAAAAAGAAGGGGGGGCACCGATTTTGCAGCCATCCAGACCTTAGCACACCACCACGAGGTTTAAAAAAAGAAAGTAATTGTCTACCACCAAATGAAGAGCAGACGACAATAGCAATTTCCCTCCAAAACAACATTGCCTATTTAGTTTTATTCGTCCAATTTTGTTTTTTTGTTTTTTTGTGTGTAAAAAAAAAGAAAAAGACAATGACTCAAACGATATGATAATCCGATGCGAACAGCAAATGGATTGGATTTTTACTGCTCTATAAAAAAAAAAAAATATCCCCTCCCACTTTTATTGGAAATATCCATTTTACGTTAGAGCTCCTTCTGTTTCCCTTCGGATGGAAACACAACCGGCTGATGCGGAAGAAGGCGTGGGATTGTTTGAATATTTCAAACGAATGTTTTATACTGTATATGCTAGACAGCTAACAGGCTATCCTTTTCATTTCTATTCCAGTTTGACCTTTTAAGCCTTTTTTTTCGAACTAAACAAAAAGATCGAGGAAGATCAAAAGGCATCACGAAAGTATTTGTTGTGCACATAAATAAATCTAAACTGATCACGTGAATAATCCTGGCCGAAGAACATAGGCAGAAATGTTTACACACACACACACAGATCCTCTGTCTAATACTCGAATATTTAAGGGAATTTCCCAGAATGTGAATGACGTGTAACTCGGCTAAACTTGCAGACGATACAACAACACCCACGCCCCCCCCCCATCCCAGGAAAAAAAACTGCAACACATCAAAGAACAACTAAGAAAAATATCCAATCCGATTATTGTGATTTTGACATGGGGAAAACAGGTCGATAAAAAATGCCCGAGGTGTTTTGATGGGAAATGCGTCAGGTGCGTTCAATCTATTTTTAATTCGCTGTAGACTATACGTTCCGTTGTAACAGATATATATATATAAGGACGATCCACCCGTAGGGGCCATCCACTTCTTGATGCGCGAGGGGATCCACCTCTAACCTTATTATAACGCAACACACAGCACACGTATACGTATATACACGTACTATAGAATGATGGTTTATATATTGATCCGTTCACTAAGCGAAAACGCCGAGGTTCATGTACATATACGCGGTAATGATGGCGAGAATAAATCTTTGGCATTATTGAGCCAGACAAGCGTGAAAGACTGAGTGGCTACTATATGGCATGTATATACAAGAGAGAGAGAGAATACGAACATTTTTATTTTCCGTGGCGAAGCGGGGATAGGTTCGAGTGACACGCCCTGTTAAACTTTTGACGGTGCAAAAAAAAACGTGGGTGTGGTATTTCTTTATTTTTATTTTATTTTATTTTTATTTTGTTGAGAGAAGCACAAGTGTGTGTGCTGGACGTCGATTATGTCCATTCAGTTGACTGGCCCCTGGATGAAAGGCGTGGCATTTTTTTAACGAATAAAGGGATTTTAAATTTGAAAGGAGCAAAAATGAAAACAAAACCAAAAAAAGGGACGTACATTTTCTGAATGATAAACAACAATCGACGGGGAAAAGTCGATAAAAAAAAAAGTGAATGACAGGTGAGAGCGAGTGGTATCACGCCGCTATTTGTATAATAAAAAATCGATGTAGGTCAAACATTCGATCTTCTAATGTTGACTAGAAAAATACTAAATTATTATTCTTGTCGTCGCTTTTAGAAAAGATGTTGAAGAAATTCACGGAATCGCTTTTGAACGGAAAATGCAGACGTCAATTCCCGCGTGAGACCACGCCTTGAGAGCGCGGCAATGGCAAACGGTTCGTGCGCTTTATTTCTGTTGCATGTAACGAGATCTGCCGTCAACGGGCGGGGTTGTCGGCGATTCCCTTTAGGCTCAGCCCCACATTTAAAACAGCATAGATTTATCAAGAAAAAAGGAGAATTGAAACTGTTGTTCAACACACACACAGAGAGAGAGAGAGAGAGAGCAGAGTTTCATTTGGAAAGTGTACGTCCCTTTCAAAGAGAAAACAAATGACGAATAGATTTTCTCTCAATTTTCTATAACTTAGACACACACAACAAAAAAATGAATTTACTCATCATGAATAAATGGCGTGCTGTTTTCGAGCCTAAAGGCATAGTTGCATATCAAAGCGATAATCGTTACATCCACCGATCACGTCAAGCGATCGTCTGTTATACGAAGACGATTATCCTTTTTGAAGGTTCTGCCATCGGAAATAGGAGTCAAAGAGCTTTTTGATAAATAACTAAGTCAAGCGATGTGACTTTTGACTGGAGTCATGTCAGACAAGCAATTTTGTTATTTTTCCCTTTCGATGATGTTTATAAGGAGTTTGATCCAAAGGGAGGGAGCGTCGCTTGGTGTCATATCGAGTCGACAATTCCGTCCATCGGGCCTCGGCGTTTTGTCACGCGGATTGTGTATATAACATGACGTTTTCTTTACATATACGATCTGCTATTTCAGAGCAGCAATTTTATTATACGACGAATCAACAAAACTTTTGTCGGGGCTCGTCCACTTGACGTGGATCTAGCAGGACATCCATAATCGTTTTCCTGGTGGATATAGGATCGACATCCAACAAAAAACCTTTTAAAAATTTGTATTTTTTGTTGTTGTTGTTGCTTTCTATAACTACACGTTTTATTTATACATCCGGAATAAGAACCAGATTGTTAGTCTAAAGCCAACGTTTTTCTTTTGTTGATTTCGGTCACTGCATTTTAGTCATTTTTCGGGTAGGAAGGAGCGTCCTGATTGTACGTCGCTCCGCCTTTGTACGTGGGGTAGGTTGGAGCAGAACGATAGGAAGGTGTGGTAGGGTAGTAAAGGGTTCTACTGGGGTAGGAAGGAGCGTCGTTATTATGTTGGACTTCACGCTTATACTTGGCGTAGGACGGAGCACTGGGGTACTTGATGTCTTCGTATTTAACGTCAGCGACATAACCATAACCGTCGTCCTTGTAATTGACCATCTGGTGACGGCCGTCTGGCAAATTGACGTAATAGGAACCCGATACTTTCTTGCCATCAGTTTTCTCTTCCTGCTGACCAAACAGATTGTAAGACGGCTCATCTCTGATGTGATAACCAAACGAATAAGGCTCTCCCGTTTGCTATACAGAAGGGACATAAATATAGCAAGACAAAATGAAAAGCAACAATCAATCAGCAAAAATAGGACAAAACCTGGGATTAGAAAGTGACACTTGAATCGACCCGAACAAATACTGTTGGACAATACTTACTTCCTCAGATGATTTATCTGATGAATGCGCAGAATCACCCGGAGAAGGATATGATGGATAAGGCTTGGCTTCATATCCAGTTGCTTGAATTTGAACGATCAGGGTGACAGCCATCAAACCGGAGACCATTAAAACCTGTTTTGTTTTTGTTTTTGTTTTTTGTTAGAGAAAATGTATATAGGGGAAAGGTGAATTATTGCAGTCACACATAAGGTGTCGTAATCAATCAGTCGTGTGCAATGGGTTAAAAAAGTATGGCGGTGCATTGTGTTTGACTTTCTAAAATATAACCAAAAAAACAAACAAAAGAATTACCTTCATTTTTGTATTTTTGTCGTAGTGGATTCGGTTTGGAAGTAGACGATAAAATGATGGTCCAATCTATCGAAAATCCGCGTCTTTATATATCCAACTGCCACATCAGCATTTGGATGCGAAACATGCAAACATTGCGGATGAATCGGAGGCACGTTCATCTCATTAAAAGAAATCAATCGCACGTACGTTCGTTATCAGCGATATCGTTATTCCGCACCACCTTTTTAAAAATCAAATATCAAGGTCGAGCATATCACGTGAAAATATAAGCATAGAAAGGAGGGAAAGAAAAAAACAGCATACATTCACCAATACAATTTTAAATTCACATCTAATGGATCGATTGTATGCAAATGCCAGGTTGCAAAAATCCTGTTTTCGTCACGACTTTTCACCTCTGCACTGTGTGTCATTCAGTACAATTGGGCATCGAAGTCGGATATATATATGCGCAGCGTGTACGTGGAACTAATAGAGCTCCTCTCCTCTTTGTGTAATGGAACACCAATTCATCACGAACTGATTGCGTCGTCTATTGTAAATATATACAGTGCGTGTATATTTGCTGAGTGACAGTAAATGTATATAGACACAACATCGCCTTCTATTGTTTTCGTTATAGCCGCTTCTTGGTAGCTACTGCACGAACTGCATCACTTAATCAAGAAAGTTGGCAAGTCGTTAGTCACTTTTCAAAGTTGGAACATTCTCCGGCCATTGTGTGTGCTGTGTGTGTGTTGCCGAAACTGTCAATTTTCGGGCTATAACAAAACAAGACGCTTTCTTTTTTCTTTCTTTCTTTTACCTGTTTTATACTTATATAGCGCATCATTGCATAGCAAAGAAGAAAAACGATGTGTAAGAGTATTTGCGTGTGTGACAACATCAGCGGCGTTAATTAAATATATCGAGCATGGAAGGGCGTATACGTAATTATAGGCGGATATATCTGATGAACTATTGATGTCAAATGAATGCATCTCAGCTGCAGGCCATTCTTTCTCTCCAATCGGGAAAAGAAGCTTTCGCGTATACATGTAGAGGATGAAGACGTTGTGCACTTGCGTCCGCGTTGCATTAGCAGAAATGATGTGTCTATAATCTTTTCCGTGGAAATTTCGGCCCTCCTTTGCGCTGTTTAAAACCATTAGCTCAGAAACATTTAGTCCTGTACAGTAAACATTTTCTAAGCTGACTAAGGTGCTCGTGCTTTTATTTATGTTAATGATTTTTTAATTGAGGACAAACTTCTCACGATGGACAACGAGACGAATAGTTTCAGGTCGTTGATTCCTCTCCCCCCCAAAAAAAAAAAAAAAAAAACAAAACAAACAAACAATTAGACACGATAAACTCACATGAGTTTAATGAAAACACTTTGCGTTTCCATCCGGTTAACAACTTCCTTCCGTGTTTCAAAATTTACCGCCGTACGTTCTGAACGAAAGAGACGCACAGGTGCGCAAGTGACGAACGCTCTTCATTATTCAAAGTTAAACGAGTCTTTTTTTTTTTTAGTTTGCAAGAATATAAGTTGAGAGCTCTTACCTACACCGGTTAGAGAGAGCTAACTCAATAGTCCAATAAACACGTCATCAACTATTCTTTCACTGACGCACAGAGTGAAATGAAATTGTTTAAAAAATCGGTGGGCGGCAATGTAAAAAAAAGGAAGGGAAAAGTATTCAACTAGAATTGTTATGTACATTTAAAATTGCATTTGTTATATTTTTGAGGGGGGAGTGTTGAATAATGATGACATATAGGGGAGCCGGTGAAAGTTTCAAACAAATTCCTTTAAACCACTATAGTGTATATAATAATACAGTATATTTCGTGCAAGAAGAAGCAGAGAGACTTTCATCGATATCTTTGAGATCAATCTGGAAATGATCTATCACGATGCAATCGATGCCAGCAATATTTTTTCATTTTTCATTTACATTTTCTCTAAACTCGAAGAGCAAAAACAAAACAAACAAATAAAACCAGTTAAGACAAAGTAAATTCTTATTAAGCATGTCGTCATTCCTCACGAAATCTTATCGCATACCGTATAAGGCCCCATCTGATTCAAACGCCACTAACAATTAAAATTTCACGTAATAAAACTTGAAACTGCGTGAAAACAAAAAGGTTCCGATTCGTAAAGGGTGACGAACCTTTAGGGGAAAGTACGCGATGAAGCTGACCTGAATGTATAGAATCGAAAACAAAAAGGGACCGATCCAGTTTTCGTGTCAGAGTTCTTTGGTGAAAGTGGACATGTGTCAGGTGCCACGCATGTACAACGTTCTTTCTATGCGTGATGCATCGAGACGAAAAGGAGAAAGGAGAGCAGACGTGCAACAGATCGACTCCTTTTTCTTTCAAACTGTTACGAAAGAAAGGTGAAAAAAAACGCGTGCAAAGCGGGAGGCCGCCGACCCACCCAAAAAATAAGAACACCACACACGAAAATGGAGTGGCATTTCATTTGGCTATCTTGGACGTATATGGTGGATGAAATAAACAAGCGCTAGTTTTCACTAGCGAAGAGAAAACTCTCACTTTTTATTTCTCTGTGTGTGTCTGTGTCTGTGTGTGTGTAAGTTTTGGATTTTTTGCTGTTGTCTTTAACCCTTGGGGCTGAACCCGGAACCGGATCGGGAGCGACATGCCTCTCCTGTGTTCTGATGCATCTCAGCGTGCGCGTGAAAGTACATATAAGACGCTGATGTTTGCTGGTCAAGAAGAACAGTTTGCAAACGATCGTCGTCTAGTCAACTTGAATTGTTTTTGTTTTTTCTTTGTTTTCCAAAATCCCTGTCCGGTTTGAATAGGATTTCATCGTCCAACTTTTGTGGGGGAATATGAAGGTAGGTCGTGTATACGCACAACCGAAGCCGATCCATTGATTGAGACATTGAATTTTGTGTGTCGTGTTTCTTTAGATTGCCATTCTGCTTGTCCTTTGGGCTTAGCCCGCGCTAAACTCCAACTAGCATCGCCCAAACGAGATGTTTTCAATGCCTATGCAAATGATGCCGTGCTTCAACGAGTGACCTGAGCCCAGCCAGCCATTTACCCGCCAGAAAAGGACCTGACCTGGATCGAAGATTCTTACCAACGCTCTTACGTGAGTCGAAACAAAACGAAGAAGAACATTTTCGAAATCCAATCAATCCACTAACCCATTTATTTTGTATCTTATTTCTCCATCGAATGATGCGTGCGTATTATAGACCCCTCAACCTTACAGCTTCGCCTATGACGTTAACGACGGCTACAATAATTACGGACACGAGCAACAGAGCGACGGTTACGTGACTTCCGGTTCCTATCGAGTGCTGCTGCCCGACGGCCGCACTCAGATTGTTAATTTCAGGGCGGACAAGAACGGCTACGTGGCCGACGTCAAGTACGAGGTGTCCATTTTCAAGCCCGCTGCACCGTCCCACAGAGCGTTGCCTGTTGCCCCTCTGCGCAACACGAATGCCGGGCAGAGCAAGAAAGCCTCTCCGGCCTGGACGGCATTTACGGCGTATCAGCCGGATGCTAAGAAAGCGTCCTACAAAGCTGATCTAATCGCTGCCCTCGGCTATAAAACTACAGCAGCCACGCCTTCCATTGCGGCTGGCAAAGAAGCTGCCATCGATCCGCTCCTACAAGACGCCAGCGGCTGTTGCGGAATACAATAAAAGGCCAGAGTATCAAACAGCGCCGATTGATTCCGCTCCTGTCCATCGAGATTCGTCCGTTCCGGTGTACAAACCTGTGGCCGCTCCGCCTGATGCGCTAGTCGATACCAATCCAACAGATGCGGAGTACAAATCGCCGGCTAAACCGGCGCACTCAGTTGCGGTTGGTGTGACCGTACCGGAGTACAGACCTCCGGCTGCTGCGGGAACTAAAATTCCGGTTGCTCCGGTATACAAGACTCCAGCCGTTCAAGTCTATCGAGTTCCAGAAGACCGGACGAACAAGATTCCGGCCACCCCATCTGTTCCAGTTTACAGACCGCCATCAGCTGCTGCCGAATACAAAGCGGCTGTCACGCCAACCTACCAAGTTGCATCCGCACCGGAATACGAATATACAACAGAACCCGCTGCGCCAGTTTACACAGTCCCCGCTTCTACACCAACTACCCCAGCGTATAAAGCAACACAAGTTGACACGACTACACCTTACCGTCCACCAACTACCCCCTCTGTGCAAGCCATTGCCGTTTACGGTGAGTCATCCACTCCGGCACCCTGATTCCGTCCAGCTTGGACAGCCTTCCGGTATGCAGTTCCAGAAGCTTCCACTCCATTGCCTTACGAAGGCCAGCCCACAACTTCTGAGTACCCAATTGCCGCTACTACCCCGGCCTACAGGTACGCATTTCCCATGTCTTGCGCACCTGATTTAAATAGAGTTTATTCATGTATACTTAGCAAACTTTAAAATCAATAAATCAATACCTAAATTTCTTTAACTTGATAGACCTCCTCCGCCAGCTTACGAAGTGGCCGCTCCTGCGCAAGAGGAATCCGTCTACGAAGTGACGACCGTTCCAGCTGAAATATCAACTACACCCGCCTATCAGAATGACGCTGCTCCCTGGACGGCTTTCAGAGCTACAGAGGCTCCGTACCAATCCCCTGCGCTTCCTGCCTACGTGCCTTCAACGACCGTCGATAGCATCCGTCCATTTTACGAGACTTCCACGCTCACATATTTGAACGAAGCGCCAACTCCTCCGCCGCTCCCGACGTATCCGTTTTTATTCTGAGCCGGAGTCATTGTCCTCCACCTACGAGCAATCCGCGCCAGCCGCTTGAAGGCGCGTCCTTCCGTTTACGTTCCAGCCGAAGAAACGACTACGTACAGACCAGAAATCAATGACGCAACGACGACTGCACAAAGTGACGTCACCGCTCAGACTGTGACTGCTGCACCGGTTGTTTACGAAGCCCCTACTACCCCGTCAGCTTACAGAACTGTCCCGTCTGCAATTCGATCTCCGTGGACTGGACTCCGACCTGCACCGGATGTCCCTTTGTACTACGTCGCTCCAACCACTTACAGGCCACTTAATCCGGCCGTCTACAAAGTTCCGGACGCTCGTGTTTATGAGTCGAACAGCGCATCGAAAACTTCTTCATCCGGTCCGACGTGGAACGCTTGGACTGCCTTCCGTTCGGCTCCTGTTCGTCCAGTCGGTCGTCCTGGTTCCCAAGTTTCAACTACTCCCGATCCTTCCGCTTACAAATTACCGACACCATTGGTGGACAGAAATCGAAAAGCTTAAAAATTGTTTTGCTTTTCTTGTTTTTATGTTTGTTTTTGTTTTTCTTTTGGTTTTGAATATTTTTGAATAAGAAAGGTTAACTAAAAAACAAGACGAAAAACGGCCAGCTTACAGCGTTGCATGAATCGTTAACACTATGAATCAATGTTGATGATATTCCTATAAATTGCCATCCAAATTTTGCTTTGTATACTTTAGGCAAATATGTTTCAAATATACTCTATGAACACAATTGTTTATTTGTTTGTGAATTATTATTTGAAATGATTGACCTGGCGGGAAATTTTGAAATGATTGACCTGGCGGGAATTTTGAAATGATTGATCTGGCGGGAAATTTTGAAATACATGGTGGGTGGGGCCAGAGCTTGAAAGATTAAACAAAATTATGAAATCAACAAGAGTTTGGTTTAATTGGGGAACTATTAATTGGATGAAACTATTTAGACAAAAAAAAAAAAGGGAAATGGAAAGTGTGGGGGTACAAAATGTTTTTTTTTTTGTCAACAAAAGGTACAAAGTAAAAACTCAGACGTGACTTTAGGGAAAAGATGCTGACAATAGGAAAACGAGCGTGTAGTTCCGGTTTCTTTTGCTTTTCATCAAGTTGTTTGAAATTTCATTTTCAGCTGTCGGGCAGAAAAAATCTTAAAAAAAAAAAAAAAATTAAAAGAACGCATTAATTATACGCGATTCATTTCCGTCTGGTATTTTACTAGCCGAACACTTTTGTTTCTAGTTTTCTCGTTAACACTGATCGAAAAAACAAAAACAAAAAGAAAACAAAACTGGGAAGTCCAGGCTGACTTGTAAAAAACAAATTGGAAGAAACCACTATGATGCCCTAACGTTGTTAACTCTCACTTTTCATTAGTGTATGCGCTAACTAATTATTATTGGGCACGGCGAATTGAAAAATCGGGAGAGTGATACTCAGTTCCGGTTTACCCTGTTCCTTCCGATTTCTTGCTTGTCGTCTAGCGTTAGGTATATCGCAGTGTATATAAGCCAACCGTCATACCATTTGATATGCATCAGTACCTCCCAAGTCTTATGAGACAAAGTGACTCTCTTCTTTGAATCATTTTCCTTTCATTTTAAAGACATTCAATTCCATTCATGACCCACACAAAATAAAAATGAATCAAGTAAATTTTGATTTCCATAACACGCAGTTGACTTTAAACAAACCTAATTTGATTTATTTAATTTGATTAAAATTCCTTGACGTTTAACAGTTGGTGATCTTTGCAGCTCTAGTGGCTACCAGCTTGGCTTACGGTCGTTATCGTCCTAACTACGTAAGTCAAACTCTTTTTGTGCGTGTCAGCCTTTGAAAACGTATATAGCCCTCATTGATTTGTAGCATCCCTTGAGGAATTCTATGCCTTACGAGTTCGAGTATGACGTCAACGACGGTGACAATCAGCATGGCCATCGGCAGCAAAATGACGGCCGTGTTACGTCGGGATCTTACCGCGTCGCTTTACCGGACGGCCGGACGCAAATCGTTACCTACCGGGCTGATCATAACGGATACAACGCCGACGTGACTTACGAAGAATCGGATTACAATCCTACCCGATTAACTTATCGCCCTCCCGCCCCGCAATCTTACTACCCACCTGCCCCGCAATCTTACTACCCGCCTGCCCCGTCAAGTTACTACCCGCCTGCTCCTAAACCTCTGATTTTCAGGACACCTTCTTACGGATCCCCATCTGCATTTGATGTTAGGCCTTTTGGGGCACCTGATTACCAACCATCGCCTTTGCCTAGGCCCCTGATTTTTAGGGCTCCTTCATACGATTCTCCAGTTGCTGCTGAAGCATTCGGGACTACGCCCTTCTACACATCACCGGCTGTCCCTCCGTTCGAGCTGAAGTAATTCAAGACTACGATGCATCGCACGAAGCTTCATTCGCTCCTGTTCCTCTTCTGTTCAGGAACAACGTCGCCTACAAAGTGACTCCGCACGCCGAATACAAAGATCGCATTCCGGTTGAATACAGGTCGGCCTTCGGTAAACGATCGCTACCCATCGATCAGTGGAATGAGACGTCCATCCTTGAAGTTCTGCCCGGTCCAGCCGAAGTGGAGGCTGCGGTCAACGGCATCGATGATGTGGCCGATACGGAAGAGGCTTCAGCTACTCCGGCTGCTGATGTAGAGGCCGCCGAAGCTGCGGGGGAATTGGAATCGTCCAAGGCTTATGCAAACGAAGCATTGGATGACGCAACTTTGGACGATGCGGAGCTTCTTCCTAGCCCCGAGGCGTTTGCTGTTGAGGCGTCTGAAGCTCGAACCGATTCTCCGTCGGAAACTTACCATTCTGACGTCATTGAATTCGATGATCTTCCGTTTCCTGCCATTGCCGTTAGCCTTTAGGCCTTACGCTGTTTAAAAAATAAACGTAAAGGTGAGATTTTTTTTTCTTTAAGACAATTTATTTCATATCCAGAATTGTTCGTTTTCCTATCGTGATTGTTGGCTCAAGAAATATACAAATTTCATTTACACGTAACAAAGACCCAAAAACTGGAATGCGTTTCTCGATTTGAAAAAACAAAACAAACAAAACAAACAAAATACAAAATGTTTAGTCGTAAGTGGTAAAAGGAAAATCTTTTGGGTCTAAAAAACAGAGAGAAATCAACGTTATCTCATTTTTGAACCAAAAAAATCGTGATTTCATCGTGATTTCACCATGAAAGAAGCTCGTTCACGCATGCGCATTACGTGCCTGTCAAACTGGAGAAGAAAATAGAAAATAATAAAAAACACAGTTTGTTTGATTTTTTTTTCCTTTTTTAAATTGTAAAACACAAATCAAAAGTGAAAACTTATCTGTTCGTTTATATGTAAACGCCAATCTGCGAATGACGAGTTTATCAAGTTGAACAAGTTTGGCGATAACAGCGGGAGAAAGCGGGACACTATAATCAGAAACGAGAATAATGAACTAACCGTCGCCATGACAACAATTTAACAGAAAGACTTCCAGGTGGGGCAAAAGAAAATGTCTCAGCTCGCCAAAGGATTCTGCAGACGATATCAATCACAATTACATAATAACTTCCATATCCTAAGAGTTTTTTTTTTTTTTTGTTTTGTTTTGTTTTGACAATCCATTTGATCCGATTGCACTTTGTCATCCGATACAGGTAAGTAACCATAGACACACAAAAGTAATCTCTTAATGGACGGTAGGAGAGGAATGGATCCTGCAAGTTAAAGAGTCCCTCCTCCCCATTTTTTTAAATCAGGCCATTTAGAGATCAAAGAAAACAAAATCCATCATCTTGGCACAGGGATCGAATGTCGAATGGTGTCAACACAGCCAAGTGCCACTTGGATTTACCCACACACGCACACAGGTCAATAGAAATGTGTGTGCTTAATTCAGGATTCATCTCTAACAAAACCAAGTAAGATATCATTCACCGATAAGGATAATTAAAACTAAAAATAGATTAGATAGTGAAAGCTATTGGGTCAATTGCCTCCTGAGGTAGGACCCGACATTTGTTTCTGAATTTCATGTGATCTCGTTTCGACGTTGCAGTTTGGGGCTCGTCACAAAGTGTCATTTTAATGGGGTTAATTGTAACTGCCCTGCGAGTGCCAAACCCACCCCTTCCGTCCAGCTATATATAAACTACGCCAGCGGACGGATGAATATCATTAGTTGACTTTCGGACATCTCCAGTCATTCACATCTCGAATCCATCGCAATGAACAAGGTAAAACGTATTCTAATATCGTCATTCGAATTGCTTGTGACAAACAATCGATGTTCGTTGTTTACCTAACAGTCCATCATCCTCGTTATTGGCTGCCTGGCTGTCGCCCTGCCGCAGACTACTACATGGAATCTCAAATTTTAGAAACCACCGAGACGCCAGTCGATGTTGTGAGTCGATGCAATCCAATCGTTTGCATATTCAATTTTAATGGCTGTGCTGTTTTAGACCGATGAGCCGACAAGCTCACCCGATAGCTACGTCGATGACGACCTGTCTGCCAAGGCGTACAGTTTCTTTTACAAAGTGAAGCACGAGGAGAGCGAAAATGATTATTCGCACGCCGAATCGTCTGATGGCAAGGTGGTTAAAGGGAAGTACCAAGTCCAACTTCCCTGACGGACGTCAACAGACTGTCCAGTACGTGGCCGATGCTAACGGATACGTTGCTCAAGTCATGCACGACGGCGAGGCCCAGTATCCCGAATTCAAGCCTGCCCGTACTTCCCGAATTTCAAGCTATTAAAACTGTTTTCAAACAAAATTATTTCACCATTTCCAGTTTCTTAATTCTTATACATGTATAATGTCAATTGTTCAAACCTTTCTCAAATGTACATCTTATTATGGGAATAAAAAAATGGTGTATTTACAATATATTTTATTTTTTTCGGGGTTCGATGAAAACGGTGGAAAAACGTCTTTCTTCACAGCGAAAATGAAAAGCAATCGACAGAAAATGGCAATAAAAAAAAAAAGAGAGCTCAACTTATATTATCCCGAGTGTGCTGACTATTTAGCCAAAGAGTATATCGCTCGATGTCGAGACGCAAGTATATATCCAACGAGCGTGACGGAGATCCATGTAAACCAACCTCCCCACAACGTGAAAGAGAGCCTTTTCTATACAAGTGATGGCTGCTACCGTAGATATACGCTACCCCGAATTCATGGCTGAATAATAAAGTGCTTTAAAATCTTTGGCTGTGTGCCGTTTTTTCTTTTTTCTTTTGATCATCGAGCCAAAGTGTGTGCGATATGCAGTCGTCCATACAAAAGGGGCGAAGTCGACCGCGTTTTACGCGCTCAAAGACGAGCATGTTACATTGCAACGTTCATCACACATTGGCCGGGATGAACTGACCCGCATCTCATTAAATCGCTTGCCACTAGATCATCAAGGATATTAGGACGATATATATAATCTTGTTAAAAAAGCAACATGCAACGATCCGCTGACTAAATGTCAGCGTTCGAGACTTTGATTAAGTCATCAGTTGATGATACAACGATGGCGAAGAAGAATTTGCATTTTTCTTGTGATTGCTGTTCTTATAATTTTGTCTTTTTACCGGTGGGAAATCAAATGAATTGGACCAACAGCCATGGCGATCAATACGTTTTTTATATTTAGCTTGACAAATGCAGAATATCATCATAATATGCAAATCCAGATGGGTTTATAGCTTAGAGCGTACGTCAACGATCGATATCGTTTTCCCGTGCATATTTATTGTTCGATTGAAACAATGAATAGCTAACGGCTATGAAAGGCTCTATATAGTCCTTCATTTGGTATTCACGTATACTGTGAGCTCAATGACCATCTTATATCATGTCGACCTAATCAAAAGTGAGCTCTATAAAGAATCGGAGAGGCTCCATTTTCAAGAACGCCGTGAAAGAGAATGACTTCAATTCAGACAAAAGACCATTGGCCCCGTCGTGCGCAGTCAAATCCACTTGTAGTGTAGCAAATGAACAGGAATTCTTAGTATCTCATCCATAGTAATTGATAGTCGAACGCACAATAAGTAAAATGCTGCCCGCAATATATTGCGTATACACAGCCAGTTGTGTGTTTCATATTTTCATTCGTCCGAATACATTCGACCACAGACGATAATATAACAAGACGGGTCCACATATTCTCTGAAAAAAAGCTTTGTATTGTTGAGTATACTCTGCGCTAGGATAAGCATCTTGGTAAACATCCTTGTAGGGCGGAGTATATAGTATATACTGTATAAGCTGCTGGATTGTACTGGCGGTACTTGGCTTCGATATACTTGACATCTGCAACGTACCCGTCGCCATCGGCCTTGTACACTCAACAACTTGAATGCGGCCATCGGCCATTGCTACGCGATAAAATCCCTAACTACGTCCTACCATCTCCTTTCTTTGGAACGCGAACGCGGTCGAAGTTTTAAGAAAAATTGTTTTTCATCAAAAGACAAAGAATTTCGCTGGCTGACGTCATCGGAAGAAAGTTCGTCGTAGGCAAGCAGAACGCGATGCATTGGCTTTGATAAGCATCCGAATGAGCGTGCGGATTGGTCGTCTCGGCGACAGCGATCAATGCGGATAAAACGAGGAACTGGAAGGATTTTTTTGAAAAAATAAAATAGAGTTGGAATCAAAAAGATCGTTTGTTTGTGTGTGCTTCAATCTGCCTTCATCGTTGCCGTACTTATGTGCAGCTGTAGAGAACAAGTTACGGATGTCGATACGATAGTTGATTGCCTTGCTATTTACACGATTCATTTCTTAGCTGCGTATAACTTTGCACAAGTCGAAAGGGAACAATTACGTGGCCTGAGCAATGGCCTAGAGTCAAACTGCCAATTGTTTCTCTCATTTCCCATCCACTAGTTTACACCCATTCTATAAAAAAACAACTCAATATCGTTGATCAGCCTCTGGACTCGCAACTCGCGCCTTTCAAACAGGTCACGTCGTGTCGGTAAACGAACGAAGACCGTAAACGGACGAGTCTCAGGATCACGCTCAAAGTCGCTAAGGGACTTACATCCCTCTTTACGGCCGTCGTGTGAGAGTTCTGCCTTCATCCTGTTACGAAAAGACGTGGGTTATTTTTTATTTTTTTGTTTTTTGTTTTCTTCGAAATTTCTGTTTTATTTGGATCCCTGTCCAGTCATTTATTTGTGTGTGTAGTTGTACTTTGTAACGTGACGTAGAATTTTCTTTGTGAAGTCATTTATCCGTGATGAGAAATAATCCAGCTGATGTATACCGTCAAGTTTTGTTTGTTGTCGAGCCGATTGAGCGGCTTGTGTGAAGTGTAGTGTAGCAATCGATTGAAAGGGAAAGTAATCGGGACACGACTATTACCCGATACGGACAGCCTTATGCAGAAATAGCAGTAGCTGAATATGTTAATCGACATACGCTTTGGATTTATGAAGGATCCCATTTCCTGAGACCATTTTTACTTTTCAAGTATAGGCCATTGGATTTGCATGATGGAACGGATGGAATTCCAGTTCTAGGCAGACGAACCCAACGACGGAATTTCCATCACATTTCTGGGACCTGTTCATTCCCTCTTTATTTCCCTTCTGTTGTGCTCATTAAAATAAAAATAAATAAAAAATAAAACTACTCGGTGTACCAAACGATCTCTACGTTTATTGGTATTTGACAAAGTATGTCCCTTTCATCGTAATGATTCCATATAACACACAGATCGATTCTCATTTTTTCCTTTTCATATCTCACGTTATTTCACATCAAATTTCTCCAAAACTCTTACATTTTACAACGCCCACAAACAAAAAAACAATATCTTCATTAATAAGCTGAAAGGCTTTTTTTTTTTCTCTTTGCCCGGCTGCCCGCGTCCAGTGCAATGCCTGAAACTATACCTGCGTTCTGACTCACTGCGCAGCAAGACCTGTGGGCATTAATAACCGGGGAGTGTCATATAAACGAATGACTGGCCGGGCAAATAAAAATAACAAAAAAAAAACAAAACAAAAAAACTGGACGCTTTTTCTTCATTTAGCATTCAACAGAGGTATATGCTATATGTACATAAATATAGATCAAATGTTTTTATAGGTCTGGCAATGTCCAAGCTGACTGCTGCATCCATCACTGGCCGCTGCTATATACGGGCAATAATGGTCCGACGAGAAAATGACTCTACCACCTTTGATGGTACAGATAAAACAAAAACTGGGTGAAAGCAGAAAAAGAAATAGAAAATACGCTTTCATAAAAATTCGGATCTCTAACCGCAGAAGTGTAGGCACCACACTTACAGATCGTAAGGCCAGCCACATAAAAAACGAGCTGTAAAAAAAAATCCAGTCGCTTGGTGTAGCTCACGAAATCGATTTTTTATTTATATTTATTTATTTTTTATTTTTTTTTGGGTTTGGGTTTGGGGAGTTCTCACCAACGGGCCACGCCCAAGCTCTCGCCATACGGTATATGCCAATTGTATTTACATTTCCCTCGGCTTTTTGCTATAACTATATACACCACCATCGGCAGACCCTCCACCCAGATAAATAGACATGCCATCGCTTTATGTAGTCGCGTACGTCCTTGTATGCACAGTTAAGGATTGTGAATAGCAATTCTTTTTATTTTTTACCCATCGATGGATGGATGGATGGATTTACTGTTTGTTTTCTAGACATATAGTATACTTAAGGATATATGTTTAAAGAACATCTCTTTTGTTTGCCAAGAAAATGTGTTTTCCCATAGCGATATGATTTCGACCTATACTCTTCTCGGAAAATCTTCTCGATTAGGAAATGAAAGTAGAGTTGGACTGCCATGACAACCAATCAACTGCAATCCTTATTAATCGTTATTGCCTGTGTGCAATGAGACGGTTAAAACTCTGGACCCTGACAGCAGAAACAGGTCGTATTATTGTTAGATTCATTTTTGGTTTTAATACTGCCTAAAATAAGCCGGTGGAAGTCGTAACGAGGCAGCGGATGTGGCACACACAAAGGCATCGCTGGAGCACATCAACTTGGATGTGTATAGGCTACTACCAGCCCGACGTCAAGAGTCTCTTTTTATTCTCCGTGTTCAAGTCTACAAGCGCTTTGATGTCTTGTTACACAGCCTTCGCTACTATACCAGTCATTCGATTTCCGATCTTCCTCCCTTGTTGCTTACATTTATTCCTCGGTGTGTGTGTGTGTGTGTCTGTACATCAACTGGTAACACAGATACTGCACGTCTCGACCAAACGTACATATAATTTTTTTTTGGAGGGATAGGCTTTTTTATCGATCGTGATTCGATATGAAATCGACTTTGTCTTAAAAAAGAAAAGAAACTTGTGTCTCATGTTGGCACTTTTTTGTGTCTACTTGTGTGTGTTTATGATCGTACACGCCCGCTGCGTACGATCGACAGACGCAGAATGGAACAGATCGATATAAAGTGATGCCCGTCAGCAGTCTGTTTCCTGAGATCTCGTATTGAACAGCGCAGTTTATGCCTATAGATGAAGGAATTCTTAGTAAGGCTTTTAATTTCTACTAAACCCAAAGGCTAGATATACTTTATGGGGCATTGTTACACAACAACAACAACAACAAAAAATTGGGAGTAGAGATTGTATGCTGCGACTAAGCTTCTGTGCGCTACTAAGTTATACGTGGAAGTATTTATGTACTTTAAATGGAATGTATGCGGTCGGCAGCTATAAATGCTTGCTAGTACACAGCAGGACTGCTGTATATACTAAACCGCATGAACCTACACAACTGCATATGTGGGGCTACGTTAATATCTGCCATAAGTCGTCCTTCTCTTTCAAGTTTGACGTCAAAGCTCCGCTTTCTGGGGGCCAGAATGGCGCTGGCATATAAAATATAGTCGTGACGTAAAGGCGATGTTTTTCTTTTCTTTCATTTCAGATTGTATTCATAAACATAAACTCTATAAGCCCATGGAAACTCTATTCTTTTGCTTCAGAGGGGGGGGAGGAGGAGGAGGAGGGTTAGACAGTCATGTTTCTCTTTCATCTTCATTGGCCAACTATAGGGAGAATGCAAAAACAAATAAGATAAATGAAAGGCTTTTGTTATTTGGGGGTAAGTTGGATAATAGGCACGTTTGTTGTAGTCGGTATAGGTGGGCATTTGGCTTCGTACTTGACATCGGCCACGTAACCATAGCTGTCAGCCTTGTAAGCAACGATTTGAGTACGACCGTTGGCCAGGGCGACACGGCAAGATCCGGTGGTCACCGTGCCATCGTTGCTATCCGAGTGGGAGTAATCATCGTAAGAAGGACATCATTAACAGCCCAGGCGAAACGGCAAGGCTGTGGAGGCTGTTGGATATGATCGAAAACTAATGAGATGAGTTAGTTTTTGTTCTAAAGTTTACTTTCAAGATCATAAGTTTACGTAATTTTAGCTCTTGCTGTAAGTCTTATACGTGGGTAGACAAAAGTCACAGTAATTAAAACGGCGATATAACGATAACTTGGAAACATTTCGTTGGTTTATTCGAGTAGGATGTAGAATTAAATGATGTCATACCTGCATTGTTTGTTTTTTGTGTGGTGTGGACTAAGACAGTTGATGTTGATCTGATAATGTGATCTGCGTTGAGCAGATTTCTTTATATACAAAGGTGGTAAGCCCTGGGGTGTGTCGGCACATAATCAATAAATCCAAACGCTATCTCATGTTGAAGCATTTTGATCAACGGAGGGGGCCGACACGAAGATTGTTTCCCACTTGGTGAGTAAACTCTTCGAGGTCCATCTGTCTTTGTGTGAATAAGGTGACGTGAGAGCGAGCCAGTTTAATAACGTTGAGTATAACCCACACATATAAGCCATTTATTCAACAGCAGACGCTGGTTTGAAAATGTCTGAGTCTATTTGAACTGTCTGCGAATGTGGCGTCATTTTGAGGGGGTGTTGCTCGTTCCACTGCCACGGTTATGAAAACTTTGTTAGTTATGCATAGATAGTTAGCGTGCCAGGCTCCCTAGTTACGTATTCACCATTAGATGGTTTTGGCTTTGAAAAATGCAGATGGCTAACTTTTTCAGTGCCATTCACGAACCTCTTATGCAAAATATTTCGATAGAACAAAAGTTCTTGGAATAAAATAAAAAATCATTTAGATTAGAATTTAGATCTTTGTAAATTAGTATGATTAAAGGAAATGAGGTGAAGGCGGAAAAAGATGGAAATGGGAGGCGCGTAAGAGAAAAAGTGTTAAAATGAAGAAAAAAGCTCATTTTCCTCATTTGATTTCGAATCCATTTTTTTATTTCCCTTTCTTTTGACGCTGTTGAATCGAGGCATTGGAAAGACGAGACGGCCATTTAAAAATCGCAAAAGACCGTGCAGAAAAAGGTCTGACAATTTCTCCTTCTGTTTTCACAGGGAAATAAAAACAAAACTGGGCTAAACTGATAATAAATGGTCAGCCAAGATTGCCCACGATTCACTTTCTGCGGTTTTCTTACCGGACTTCTCGTGTGGTGGATCCATCCATCCGTGGAAAGCTCTGGGTATAAAACGTCCGGCTGAAAATCGTCAAACCATCAGTTCCTATTCGACTGTTTCCAGCTACAACTCTGCAATCCTCAAACATGAAGGTAAAACATACTCTCCTTTATATTTTCACTAAGTTTTAAACTTAAAAATGCACGAAAAATTGATTATGCCGGCGTGCGCAGTTCTTGATTATCACCTTCTTGGTCGCCGTGGTCTTGGCTGAGAAGCCAGCTAATAAACGGGCCACTCCGGCCTACAAACCCGCCCCCAGCTTACCCGGCTCCTGAGTCATACCCTGCACCGGGTTACAGCAAGAGCTACGATTACGTGAGTATATGGTCAGTCCAACTGTCACGAAAATCAATTAATATTTGATCGTTTTATCAGCCGGCCCAGCCTTACAATTTCGCGTATGACGTGAAGGATGACCCTTCCTACAACAACTTTGGTCACCAAGAAAATGCTGATGGCAAAGTTGTGTCCGGATCTTACCGCGTTGTTCTGCCCGATGGTCGCACTCAGGTCCACACCTACAAGGACGAAGGTTACGGTTTGGTCGCTAGCGTTAAAACCGAAGGTGCAATCAAGACCTACGACTATAAGCCAGCCTACAAGGCCTCCGCCTACCCTGCTCCATACTCTCCTAAATACTAAACGGAATGTGAAACTAACTTATCCTGTACGAAATTCGTAAATTTCCTATTAAAAAAACAAATCGTTTTGGCTTTGATGAGAAAAATGAATACAAATTTTTATGAATTTAATTTTATGAAATTCTTTTATTGAATGGTGGGGTAAAGAGAATTTCAGCCAACCCAATACGTCGACTTATCCAAAGGGGTTTCGTAGTAGAAATTCCTTTTATGGGTGGATCACAATTGAATGAATTTCTCTTCAGGTTTATCACGACGCAAAAGAAAAAAAAGATGGTCGTATTTTTCTTGTGTTAAAATATACAATTGGTCTAGTAGCCAAATTTGAATTAGAATTCGATGAAATCTACCACTAAAACCAAAATTAGACGCCGATTTCTAATATATGTTAATATATTAGAATCAATTATTAGGAAATATTCGTTTTCGCATAAATTATCGAGATCTGAATCGGTTTTTATTCAAAACAAAATCAAAAAGGTTTTAGCGCAACAACAATTAGATAATAACACAAAAACTATAAGTTTCACGTAGGCTCAAAATGAAATTGATTTTCAGGATCCTGGTTTAATTTTGAATCGAAATCTTGTAAAATTTACTAAATTTCAATTTTAGAAAAGAAAAAAATAAACCTGAATTTATGCCCAACTTTTGCCATTAAAAAGTTTGACTTCACATTTTGACTTGGAATTCCATGAAATCTGATCTGTTACAACCTAGTTTTAACGCTGATTCAAAATCAAATATTATTTTTGCCTTTAATTCTCTAGATTTTTAAAATAACATCCCATCAAAGTGCTTTTGGCGCAACCACTTTGCATTTCAATAACTCATAAACTCTAAATCTCAAGTGACTGGTGCCTTAATTACTGGAAGGTGAATTGTCGTTAGATGGTAGTGCAGTATCTCAACATTTCTGCAGAAAATTGCACAAACCAGGGTACAGGGATCTATTTTTAAAAAATGGATCAAATAGAGTTCCGTAAGCGACACCTTTGCTGAAAGTGAGCGCAACGAAAAGTGCAACTAATCGTGGCAACGCGAAAAGAAAGTCTACCAACCATTCCGCTTGATCAACTATAAAACAAAATCTCACGAAACTTCACGTGGTATTTTTATAACTGGCTTAAATTTTTTTTTGTACCCAATTGAAAATGCTATTCCTTCAAGCGTAACACATTGGTGACATTAAAGAGAAGTGACCACGTACGCCGTTCGTATACATAGAGCTAATCAATATCTATATCAGAAGAATATTTTTTATCCGAAGGAAATTATTTTGAATTACTGAATAAGGAAAGAAGACAACCCAAATATTAAACAGGAAGAAGTATTGGAAATATATTATAAAGAAAAGTTTTCCGATAGGGATTTCTATCAAAGTTGTAAAAATGTGGCGACCGACCCTGCCTTTTCCCAATAGATTGTCACGCTAGATGGCGTTTCGATTGTCATGGCGGTTTTCTCTTATACGTTTTTGCACTTTTCAGGCAATCACGCTGAAATCGGTGTTAGCTTGTAGGGGAAGTAATGATAGCATGACGATCGGCTTGACCGTTAAGGCATCCAGCGTGATCCAGGTTCATTTCTAGACTGACGGAGGGATACCACGACATCTAGTTTGCTTACCTGTAACTAACGCTAACTGTTCTCTTTTTCCCCAGAGCTGTTGTTTTTGTTTTCGCCTTTTGTTGTTGTCGGCTGAAAGGACAATTAGAATAACATACCACCATGTATGTTAAATACAAATTAACAACACATTGACATAAATTAATGCAGTTCGATGCAGACTTGCCGTCCACTCAATATTTTGAGTTTGGAGCGGCGCTCTACTCTACGTAACGTGTACAGCTGGGGTTAAATCACGATTCACGAGTTCTTTTAGCGTAGGCTAGAGAAGGCAATGATATATTGGTCACTAATTTTAAAAATTTAGCTATCAATATCCACGTTTTTCGAATAACATGTTGTGATCCGCTGGAAGCAAACTGCCTTCGTGCAGATTCTCCTTTGGTGACTTTCGTGCCATCTAGATCTACTCAGATGAACTCGTTGTCCAAAACCGTTAGTGATTCCCACCTGTATCTTATGTTACGTAATACGAAATAATCAAGTGCGAGGAAGAACATACACAACCAGTTTCATAGCAAAACAAAGGTTGATCATTAATTTTGAAGATAGTTGGACAGAGGGGATAGAGTTGCATACAGAGTACATTCAGCAGAGCAGGCATGTCAGTTTATCAGGTATATTTAAAATCAAATAAAGGAAATGATTTTATTCAGTTCTAATCCGTGCATTTAAGATGAGCAACGACTGGCAGGTAGCTCATCGAACTCTTCCAGGATGTGATTAGTTCCGTTTCCCAATACGTCCAAGGGTTTTAAAAAATGTCCTTGATGTATGTTTAAGCATGCATTTATGAATTGCTTCCAACCTTTCGTAACTATGTAGATATAGTTGTAAACCAAAAATGTTTCAGTGTGACGTAGCAGCATAGCTTGACGGGATAATGATAGAAAATAGTTTTAGCAAATAGCTTTAACTTTTAGAAACAGCATAGGAAAATAACAAATAGCAACAGCTGTATTATTTATGTATCAATCTCCCAATTGGTCATAGGTTGCAGGATTGGATGACTGATAACATGCGGGTGAGGGGACGAAAAATGGCACTAAATAATTAGAATTCGCCATCAAATGCATTTTGCCTTTTCAGGTATGCAAATGTTTTTTCTTCGCTGTTGACAATGCCGGTAGGGAATTATATGCACATTTGTGCAATCAAATAATTCGAATAAAAGACGGCAATGCTCAATTTGGTTTTACATTTATTTTACTGTCACTTTACGTACACAAGAATCTCGACAAGAATCTATTGCATCTACGGCTATTGTTAAGTAATAAATGTATCTTAGGGTAGCACTTAAAACATGTCGTGAATGGGGGACATTGCGTTCCCCACAGTGAAGAAACATCCATTAACCTTGAAGTAAACAAAAACGTTTTATTGGTTAATTGAGAAACAACATCAAATGGAATCCAAACGAAAGTATGTTGTTATATTTAGCCCCAACTGGCCAAATTTTTGAAGGGCTAATACGTCATTTTTATTTCCTGTTTCCACTGCAAGTTTGCCAATGTAAAACAGAAGGTTATTTTAGCTTCCTAGAGTCTTAAATAAGGGTTAAAAGTCCACGTGAGTATGGTGAAAGCGATAGATTTTTTTACGCACATGGGTCGCTCGAATATGTCGCCGTCATCGAATGAAAATGGCGCAATTTTTACAACCCTCAGTAAAGGCAACTACTCACGCGGGAGTAGTTGTGTACACATCTATATAAAAGGTGACGACCATTCGGCGAAGTTCGTCAGTTTTACTCCATCTCGAATCCAGGATTCAAACCGAGAAGCGTCATGAAGGTATCTGTGAATTTAAACTCAGTTTTCTTTTGCCTATCACGTTTCAGCATTGATTATAGACATTACCGCTACAGGTCTTCTTTCTGACATCGATGTTTGCTGTGTTTGCCATGTATTCGTCTGTCTGTGATGGATTACCTTCGCCTGAAGCAGATCCCTATGTAAGTTTTATACTGCAGCACTATTAGTTCTAGGCTACGTTTTAGAGACAATATAGAAGCATCATATACTTATAATCGTTCAGAGATACGAAACTGCTGGGAAAGACACTCGGCAAGCAGTGGCGGACTGGGGAAAGGCCGTACTGACAGTCGATAAACCGTCTGCCATGGGATTTCCTGAAGAGAACGGCAAAGGAGGGCCGACCTATCCGGATACATTCTTTGGGGCCTACCGGATGAAACCCAACTACCGGAACGAGGAAGATTCATTGGTTCTTTTGTTGGAACAAATTCCTAAACAGACGCCGTACAATCCAATTCCATACGCTATTTATAACCAATTAAGTGCTGACAATGTAGCTATTTACGACAACGGAATGACGTATTAGAAGAACCCGTTTTTGTTCCGTCCTTGCTAAAAAGAGGCAAAAAGCAATTAGTCTTTTTACACAAACGTATATAGCCTGTTCATACCACAGCATTCGTTATTCGCGCTTGGAATTCTTACTTGGATGGCCGAGGAGGACAGCCTTAAAGTGTAATTAACGGTACACATCACTTACTCTTTATTTCACGTGTGCTTGTATGGTACGAACGATTTTTTTTTCCTCTTCTCGTTCAACCAAAATTATCCTATTATCTTTTGATAAACTCCTATTTAATAAAATACATTGAAGGTTTCATCCATGAAAAATATAATGGTTCAATGATGTGGTGGGCTTTGTTCAAAAGCCAAGTTTTCAATGATAGACAAGAAATGCAAAGCGGACGAGTTAAATATAAAAAACTGAATATTACCATAGCAACCGGATTGCCATTCGAAAGGTGTGGTCTAAGCTTGCTTCACTTTCCAAGCTTCCAGCTAAGTAACCTACTGTTCCACATATAAAACGTATAATGTTCTCTTTCGAACGCCAAAGACAGTGATGCCTTATTCAACATGTAAAGGTAAACAGATTTTTAAGAAGAATGAAAAGCCAAAACGAAACAGAAACTGGAATAACTGGCAGCTCAGTTGATTTTCCGAGGCTTTAAAGTATTGTAAAATGAGAAGCAAAACGTCAGACCGTATGATCAAGTTGAACAGGTGCCAAACATTTTGAGAAAGTCGGGAGGTACCATTTCATTTAAAGATATGAATTCCCAGCCCTATAAGTTATAGAGGACCTAGTGATTCCCTCAAAACTTTGTACATTTTTCTAGTTTTTCAGACATGCATATTTTTCCTATAAGCAGTAAGATTACTTGATGGTTTACTTAAATTGTCTAGCTCTCGCAAAGGTTTTTTTTTCTGGCAGCTGCCCCTCAAACAAATCAAATTGCAACTCCACACAGGCAGAGAGAAATTAGTTTTGTGTATAGCCTAGTAGTAGGACTTTCAATCGTATAGCCGTATACAAAATCCTATGGTGGTCAGCAGGTTTCCTCCACATTTTATTCTAGAAGCCAATAACAAAATATTAGTTTTCCCTTTTTGATTGTTGAAATACAGTAGGCCTTTGCCAATCTATACTTGCATGAAAATAGATTGATGGTTCGCATCGAGTGGCAAACTGACAATGCAGCATCTTTGAACGCAGCTTGGGCAATAGAAAATGGGAACATGACCGATGTTGTAAAATTGATGCATCATCCATATCTTTAGCTCCAGGTTTGTTACACGTGTTGACAAAACTGGAATTGTTATCGTTCAAATCGATTGAACGCGGCAGCTGCTGTTGGCACGTTCACAACAAAGAACGAAGATATTCGAAAAAATCTGTTCAGCACCTGGGCAGTTGTTTACGAAGATTCCAATCGATTTTTCATCTCTTATTTAAACTGGGAAAATGGGCTGAACGATTGCATTTGACAAACGTCAGACTTGTCCAGACGAGACGAACGGGTTTTCGAGTCGTGTCAAAGTAACCTGGAAGTTTTGTAGAGAGTATAACGTGGAGATCACTGAACCATTTTCGTAGAAACTAGAATATTGAAAGGGTTCCCAGCAAGTGTGTGAATTCCATTGAACTGCGACTGCGTGGAAAGCTAAAAGAGAAACCAAACACATAAAAATGTATCGGGAGGAAATGTCACTTCCGTGTGCTACTCAGCAATAAACAGAGAAATTGGAGAAATTGAGACCAACAAATCCATTAAATTCAGACACCGGAGAATCTCACCGACATCGCTTTAGTATGTCCACGCTTTTAAAAAGGAAAAAACAAAAAGAAAGATTTGTGAAAATAGTCGGGCAATAAGGTCAAAGACGTGCTCAGACGCTCAGCCAGACATTTAAATTGTAGGTGAGATCGCTTATGATGACGCCATCAGACTGGTCTAGTGTTAACGGACCATATTCTTGAAAGAAAAAAGGACGAGTCGACGGTTTTGAATAGACGAAAGAGAAAGGAGCATAATGTGTTGTTGCAATGCGGCAGGAGAGGAACTTCGGCCAGTCGGGAGGATGACGACAGGTAGAATGTTCTTTGTTTTTGCATTCGCTTGCTATAGAAATTAATTGTTTTCTATAGCTAGAATGCCTTTTAGGGAATGTTTTTTCGCGAATAACTTTATACGACTATCGAAATGAAACTGGTGAATGTTTGCATCATGATAAGCTATCGTGTCACGTTTATGTTATAGGCAAAAAAAGATTTTCGAAACAATGTAGCAATGACGCCATTATCGATATACAATTAATTTTAGGCCAAAGAATGAATAATGCCTTTATGAATTTAGAAGGCAATAAAATGCAAGCAATTTTTCAATCATAAGAATTGTAAAAAAAAAAATAAACAAAAAACGATTGACAGGGAAAGGTATAAGATGTTTTATTTTGCACCTAGTCAGGTAAAAAGGGCCTGAGGGCTTCTTTGTCTATGCGGTTGTTGTTTCTGTGGGTCACGCAAAAGTGAGCCTTGGCCGTGTTTGGACTTGAACTAAATAGCGAGCGAATATGAAACTTGAAGCACTCGATCATAGTAATGGGTGTTGCTTATCTAACGAGTTGGCCTTTACTTTTATTCACTTTCTCTCACACTGGAAACATATGCAAAGCATTCTTTGCGCTAGAAAAAAAAAAGTGATGGTCTCTTTGCTAACCAAAAAGTGAACGTGTATAAAAAAGGTTCGTTCCGACCGAAAAGAATCACCAGTTCATTCACAACTGTCTCAAGCAGCTCACATCTCCAACATGAAGGTAACAATCTCATGCAAATTTGCCATCGCAAGCAATCTGTTTAAAAAAAGGAACTTTCATTTGCAGTTCATCATCCTCGCCGCTGTTTTCGCCGTCGCTGCCGCCAACTCCTACAAGGCCGCTGAATACGCACCTAAATACGAGGCTCCTAAATACGAAGAAGTCACCTACGTGAGTTTCATTTTGAATCAAAAGAATTATGCAGAACAATACTGAAATTGAATCATTCGTTTGGAACAGGCTCCTCAGCCATACAGCTTCGGTTATGATGTCCAGGATAAGGAATCCTACACTGATTTCGATCACTCCGAGAAAGCTGATGGCAAGGTGACCAGCGGATCTTACCGTGTTGCTCTTCCCGATGGCCGCACTCAGATCGTTTCCTACAAGGCCGATGAGAACGGATACACCGCTGATGTGAAATTCGAAGGAGAGGCTCAGTACCCCGAATACAAAGAGGCTGGGTACAAAGCTGCTGCCTACCCCGCCCCAGCCTACAAGGCTCCCCTTACCCTGCCCCAGCCTACAAAGCTCCCGCCTACCCCAAATACTAAACTGCCATTGTTTTATTTGCCTTATTTATTGAGGAATTGAATGAAAAGAAAAAGATCGTGATTCAAGAGATATATATCGGCGGCAATGCCGTGACCGCCAGATTTATTTAAGAACAAAATAAATACAACAATTTTGGCAAAAAAAAAAATAATGTTTTTGTGTCTGACCATTTCTCTATTCGTCATTACATACCAGCAGCTATTATTAAGTCAGCGTGTGACCTCCTTTAATTTAAAAAATTCTGACAAGAAGAAATCTATGCATTAATTAGAAAAAGTCGGCAGATTTTCATACTTTTTTTTTTCTAAATGGGTTTGGCTACTGATTATAATCTCACCAACCCTGACCTAGTTTCATTGAAATTACACCTCATCATACTGGGGTTACCATGCTCCTTTCTGTTTCGCTTGTGATAGTAAATGATGACGTTACGCTGAGAACTCAATTGCCCACGGTAACGGGAATCCTGCGAGGTCATAAACCTCGTGACCTCGTGACAGAGCAGTGCTCATTAACAGATGCCAGTGTCGGCAGAAAGTGATTTGAAAAGCCTTTCAAATCATCACGCGTTTAAACAACCATCCATCACGATGGAAGAAATGCTAAAGAATAATCGTGAGATCCACTTCGGTATAGAAATTGGGCACCGGGTGGAATGAACCTTGAAGAATAAATCACGCAATTGACACATTTCTTTCATCGTGATGACTTTTCTAAGAAGTTTGTGTTTGACATAATAGCAGCAGATTTATTATCTGAAAGGAATAATGATGTTAGCTGTAATGATATTTGATGTGCGAATATAAAAAATGGAGAAATTCAGGGACTAGATGCTGAAATCATTTCGGTTTGATCTGACCACATTTTGGCCTGCGGATCTAATCGGTTTGTGTTAGGTTTCGCACGTTCTCTTATTATGCACACCGGCAAACCCTTCGTTCAATTGCATAGACTTGGACTAAATATTAAAAGAAAAAAGGGGAGTTTGAATGTGGAACAAATGCAACACAGACTTTAGGGTCTATTCATAATTTCTGTTGCCCCTTCTCCCATTCACTTTCACGTTAGAAAAGGCCTCATCAAGTACAACGACTCCACCCAATCCTCCCACGTAATCTTCACTGTTGCCTATAGCTCAAGACAATGGTGTTTGGTATAAAACCGTCGGTTCGCCAACAGAAATGCATCAGTCTTCCAGCTGTCTCAACTCATCAACATCTCCAACATGAAAGTAAGAGTAAAAATGATATATTTTTTTAAATTTGTTTACAGAAAACAGTTGAATTAATGGAAAACTTGTTCATGTAAACCAACAGTTCATCGTCCTCGCTGCTGTCTTGGCCGTCGCTGCCGCCAATTCCTACAAGGCCGCTGAATACGCACCGAAATACGAGGCTCCTAAATACGAGGAAGTCACCTACGTGAGTTTTGTTTGATAGCGATTAACTGATTAACGATGAGCAATCAGCTAAATTTTTCAATTTCTTCAGGCCCCTCAGCCCTACAGCTTCGGATATGATGTCCAGGATAAGGAATCCTACACCGACTTTGACCACTCTGAGAAAGCTGATGGCAAAGTGACCAGCGGATCTTACCGTGTTGCCCTGCCCGATGGCCGCACTCAAATCGTTAGCTACCAAGCTGATGAGAACGGATACAACGCTGATGTCAAATACGAAGGCGAGGCTCAGTACCCCGAATACAAGGAACCCCAATACAAGGCTGCTTCCTACCCTGCACCAGCCTACCCTGCACCAGCCTACCCTGCACCAGCCTACAAAGCCCCAGCCTACAAGGCCCCTGAATACAAAGCCCCAGCCTACAAGGCCCCTGAATACAAAACTCCTTCCTACCCCGCTCCAGCCTACAAAGCTCCTTCCTACCCCGCTCCATCCTACAAAGCTCCTTCCTACCCCGCTCCGGCTTACAAAGCCCCATCTTACCCTGCTCCAGCCTATAGCGCCCCAGTCTACAAAGCCCCATCTTACCCCAAATACTAGGCCATCCTTTTCGTTCCTATCGTAATGGAAGTGTAATTAAATATTCAGTAAAACTATTCGAGTCAAAAGGAGATATTTTTGACGACGGAAAATCCTTCTACGCCTGAATTATTTATCAAATACAAATTCGACAAATCAAACTGTGGCTCATTTATTTCTTATTTGCCTGAAAGCAATGGTTATCCCGTTCGTTTTCATTCAGTTGGATTAGAAACATCCTGCTATCTTAGCGAAAGTTTATCTTAAACTTTAACGATATAATCGTAAAAAACAAGGTTTCAATGACATTGACTGATCCGATCTCTCGTAACGCGTAGAAAAAGTGAAATCAGTCTGTTTCGAAGCCGACGGTTCGTGTTCTGTTGGGGATGTTCCCATCCACACACCAGAACGGCCTTCGCTATAAGAAAATACGTGGATGTACGGTGAGAATCATCCCACAACCGCCGTGGGGGAAGAAAAAACAGCCTCAAAACGAATGCCATATCTCCTCAGTTGGCCAACTCTGCTGTGTTTTAAGGTGTTTAGAAAGGAAAATAATATACATGTTGCTAATTCTACGGAAACAGAGGTCATAGTTCATAATTGTTTACATCCGGCCGACATTCTCCAATTCTCATATGTATACAGTAAACGAATAGCTTAAGCAAGTCTGGTCTGGTTTTTATCGTGCACTGAACTGGAACGATATACGATTCCAGTTGCATTTACGAAGAAACGAAGGCCATTGAGTTCTATTCGCGGTATTGCTACATCATTCGCCATTATTAAGAACACCAGTTGAACTTGAGTCAAACATGAATAGTCAACTGATGAAATTATTCTCGTTTTTTTTTGCCAGTGTTCCTCGAAATTTTCAACCAAAAATGTTAGACAAGTTTATCTTGAACCATATCTCGTTGATGCACTGGTTTTTTTGTTGTTGCGTGCACCGTTTCCTATTGGGGGCTGTAATGGCCATCTATTTTAGGTAATGTGCGTGAGAAAACCTTCGCTTCGGCTATAGTCTTCCACCGCCGTGGTCTTGAACTAAATAAAGTGGAATACATGGTAGCCTCCCAAAAATGGGCAATCCTATCCCACTAACTTGTGCGTTTTACTTTCGCCTGGGAATTCATCACAAAATCGAACATCGTTCCACAAGCTTACTATAAAAACCGTTGGTTGCACAAGGGGAAGACGTCAGTTGTACAACTGTTTCGAATCGCTTCACAGCTCCTACAACATGAAGGTAAATCACACGCTGTGGGATTATTTCACGCTACGCAACAAAATAAGCAGTTCTTTTTTTTTTAATAAATAATTTGTCCTCTCCCCCCTTAAAAATTCCAGTGCATTGTCTTCGCTGCCCTGCTCGCAGTTGTGGCTGCTGGAACTTACAAAGTCGCCGACTACGCTCCTAAATACGCAGCGCCCGTCGAAGAAGACAATTACGTCTGTCTCTTTAACGATATTGATTTGACGAATTTGTCCTATTTTAATCAATTTTTTTAATTCGTCACAATCCAGGAGAAGCAACCCTACTGTAATAGTTTCTAGACTGTGTATTTGCCAGTAAACTAACTCTACTTAAGACGATACAACCATGTGCTTATATACCAAGAGATTGAAGGTTAAGAAGGGAGGGGTTTACAATAACTTTTACTTTTATCATTAACTATTATCCGCAGGGAAGGTTGCATTCGTGACGACCTTCTTACTGGGTGGGGCTGCTGTTGCTAGGAGGAGTTGCTGCGGTCTATTACATTCCTTCCCCCCTTCGGCAAGAATAAATTGGTCCTCCAATTTTCTCCTTGTCTTCTACTTCTCTTCGGCATGTGGCGTGGCAATGGTTAGGTGAAAACTTGTTTTTTACCCGTCACCTACTTTCTTTCCTTCACCGTTATTTTTGTTTGTTGGGCTAAAGTATGAGACACAAAATACAAGATATGTTTTCTATACCGTTATTCATTGTCTTTTATGCTAATAAAGTGTTAGTTAATAATTGTTGGTCTACGTTCCTTTTTACTGGAATGCTACTGCAGATTTCAATCGTTTATTTTTTTTTTTGTATGCTTTTCTTCTCTTCTCTTCTTTTAGTTTTTTCTTAATTTGTTGTCGTAATGTTGTCATTTTAGTGTTTTTGTTGTAGTAGTGGTAATAAACTGTTGTTGGTTCTTCAATTTTGTTTTGCTTCAATCTTATTCATTGCCAGAAGCCTTTCTCTCGCGGCTTCTTATACGTTTCCAGTCTTCAAATATGTTTCTCCTATGTTCATCAAACGCGTAATCCCGCGGGGTGTTTCCATTGACATCAGTTATGTCTGGATCTGCTCCGTGTTCCAATAAGATATTTGTTATGAGATCTTGCCTATACATTGTGGCTAGGTGTAGGGTAGTAACCCGTATCACACCATTTTTTATTGGCACCTCCGGTACTTGTTCTAGGGTTAAAGATGCTGCCTCGGGTATTTCTTGCTGAGATGTTTTTTCAGTGTCATCAATAATTTCCATTATTGCATCCTCCGTAATGGTGTGATTTTTCGTGACTGGAGGGTCCTCTATTTTTTCAGTTGTTGTGAGAGGTGTTGTTGAATTGCTTATTGATTCAGTTGTTGTTGTCGCTATAGTTGTCGTTGATGATTGTGTAGTGGACGTGGTTTCAGTTGTAGTTGATGGCAATGTAGGTTCAGTACTTGGAGTTGTAGGCCTAGTGGTTGTAGTCGTTGGCTCAGCAGTTGTAGTTGTAGCTGTGGTAGTTGTAGTTGTAGGCTTATTTGTTGTAGTTGTAGGCTTTGTTGTCGTAGTTGTAGGCGTAGTAGTTGTAGTCGTAGACTTTGTTGTTGTAGTTGTAGGCGTAGTAGTTGTAGTAGTAGGCTTATTTGTTGTAGTTGTAGGCTTGGTTGTGGTAGTCGTAGGCTTAGTTGTGGTAGTCGTAGGCTTAGTTGTGGTGGTCGTAGGCTTAGTTGTGGTAGTCGTAGGCTTAGTTGTGGTGGTCGTAGGCTTAGTTGTGGTGGTCGTAGGCTTAGTAGTTGTTGTAGGCCTAGTTGTCGGTGGTGTGCTTTTAACGGTCGTTTTTATGGCTGTTGTGGCTATTGTTGTTTTAATTGTGGTTGTGCTTAATTTTGTAGTTGGTTTTACTGTCGTTGTGGTGCTTGAAGTAGATGAAATAGATTTTTGTGTGGTGGGCGTGGTTAAGTTTTTGTTGTTTGCTTTACTTTCTCTTTTGAGCAGAGGGGGTATAAGTGGGAGTTGTGTTCCGTCCAATGATTGTTGGGTGTGAAGCGCTATAATGGCTGCTGCTGAAAGCGTCCGTATTTGATGCGGGTTCCGATACTCGAAGCTAAACTGTTGTTTTCTACTTGAGCCGTGGCAATGCCCTAAACTCAGACGTCCTACTTTTAGTGTGAGACATTTTCTGTCTGACGCCAGTGAATGTAGGCCAGTTCTGTCTGTTGCCATGAGCTGTCCTGTGTGTTCGAAAGTGCCCCAAATTGAACTGGTGTTGGCACATTCCTGTAGAATAAGCATTGTTGTGTTTGCCTTGACGCAAGCGTTAGTGTTGAACGGTCTAATGGTGAAATCAGACGTATACTCGAAAGCTTGGCCTTTGGTAGTGGCTCTACTGCAGTTTCCTACGGATACTTGTGATTGCACCAGGGGATCGTTACTTGTGATTAATGTTTTTAGTTCTTCTTGACATTTTGTCCAATCTGTGTCACAATCTTCCATGGTTAGTTGTTGTTCAAGCCCATGATGTGTGACACATTTTCCGTTTGGATATTGTCCGTTCTTCAACAATCCCCAGGCGATCATGTCCCAGATGATGTTTCCGCTGCCGTGATTTGCTTTCAAGATACCGCCAAATATGGGTGAGTTTATTGTGGTTGTAATTGCTCTTCGTTGTTCTAATCGGACTTCTTGAATATCTTGCAATGTTACGTCGGGAAAATTTTCTATAACATCCGGATTGGTATTTATTGTTTGAAAGAACCACTGCTGGTTTTTCCTGGTATCTCCTTCCAAAGCACACTTTTCCAATTTTAAGGTTTCGTCGACCCCTACGGTAAGACACATTTCGGATTCTTGGGAAATTAGGTAGCTGTTTTCTTTTCTAGAATCCATCTCGTTGATTCCTCTGAACAGGCTGCAGCAAATACGTAATCGTGTGTTGTCTCCGTGATGCAGATATGAGTATTTTGTACTCGTATCGTTTGGTCGACAATGTACTCGAATTTTGATCCTGATGGGAGAGGGTCGTCCTTTGAAAGTTGACTGTACGTTGTCAAAGGGTTTCTGCTTCCGGACTCGTAAGTAATGTATATTGTTGTATCCTTTTGTACGATTTTTCCATCTTCCTTGATTATTTTTGGTCTTCTATGTGCCAATCTTAGAGTTCCCCAGGCGTATGAAATACTGTAGAGGCGAATCCCAAGTTTTTCGTCTTCAACTTGGGTGTCGAAGAGAAAGTGAACTTCTTGAAGAAGAGAACGTTGTGGTCTGGATTTGTACAACTCTCTGTAGTCTTCGCACACGGGTGTGGCAAGGTTGGTATTTTTAAGGCAGGTTGCGATTGTGTTCTTGAACATTTCATACAAAATTTTTGTTGTTTCTGCAGGAAACGTCAAATACGTTAGAGGGATTCCAACCACTTTATGTCCTACCGGTGCGATATCCTTATCTGGTTTGTTAAGAAAAGATATTTCAATCTGCCGACTGGTGTCGTAAAGGCGGCTGGAATTATCCGACTCCGGTTCTCGAGGAAGTTCCAGGTATCCTTTCCCTTTTAGTAACGTCTGAGTGTATGAACTGTTTGTTGTTCTTTCTCCCCACACGATTGTATTTTGATTTTGGATGAATTGTCCTTCCTGTTGGGTGGTGTTAAGTAATCCGAAAGGGCTTTCGATTGGACTATCTGGTTTCTCCTGACGTAGCGTGATCTGTTCCGCTACACAATTTAGTGTTTGGTATTCCTTGATGGCGTACCATTTACCTTCTCCTGTAGGAGTGGCTGTGAAACTGAGTCCCGTCGGTCCGGTTTGCATATTATTGTTGCCACATTTTTTATCATTGACCATCCGCCAACACTCCAAAGGGGTGATTAGTATTGTTTCCTGGGAGTAAACTGTATCGAAGGATCCAATCCAGAACGATCCGGTTATTTTCTTTGTTTTAGTCCACTGTCGACATGTCCATCCTTTCCAAGTGGCTGCTGGTTTTTGTTTGGTTACTAAGGTGTAACTAGTTGGTATCCTTGGTAAATGTTGTGTTTCTGGTTTTTCATTATCACAGTAGTAAGGCAATTCGAAGTCTAGGATTCCGCGTATTTTCATGTTGTTACAGTCGCAGATGGATGCGTAGATAGGGTAAGTAGGGTTTAGTGAATGAAGGAGGCAAAGAAGGAAGAGTAATGTCTGCATCTGTGAAAAATGAAAATGTTTAGTAATCCGGTCCTTGATATCGTCTTCTTAAGTGGTATTGGTGATTCGTTATAGGATCGTTTCGGTTTTGGTTACGGTAAAGGTTAGGTATTGTATGGTTTTCTGGTTCTCCTTCGTTCCTGCGTGGTTTGATGTTCGTCTTCACCGGATGTATCAGCTGCTGCTTCCTTGGTCGGCCTGGTCGGCGTTGGTGAATCGTTGGTTGTCGTTGTGCTTCAACATTCTCTGGTAGGTTTTGTAGTATTTCTTCTTCCTTAGTTGTTTCTTGTTTTCTTGGTGTGTAAAGTTTGAGACGGTTTGTATGTACGATAGATTTAAGTTTTTTGTTTTCCGTGTGCTGGATCTCGTAGTTGATATCCGAGAAACTTCGTGAAATTTGAAATGGTCCGTTCCATCGATTTATGAATTTTCCTGCTGCTGGTGGCGCCTTCAGTAATACGTAGTCACCTATGTTGTATTTAATAGTTTTCGTGGATACGTCGTAGTATTTTTTCTGTCTTGCTTGGGATTTGAAGAGATGTTCTCTTGCCAGTTTTTGAGCTTTTTCCCATTGCTGTGAATACACCATACTAGTATCTTCATAGGTCTCGTATCTTCTGTTAATCTTGATATCATTAGGCATTATTGGTTCTCGTCCGAAGAATAGAAAGAATGGTGTTTCTTGAGTTGAAGCTTGTTTTGCTGTGTTGTAAGCAAAAGTAACGAACGGAAGGTATTTGTCCCAGTTAGCAGGTTGGTCTGAGACATAACAAGCTAGCATGTCACAGAGAGTTCGATTGAACCTCTCAACTAATCCATCAGTTTGTGGATGATAGGCCGTAGTCCTTATTTGTTTGACTTTGAATAGTTTACACACCTCTTGTATTAGACTGGATAGAAAGTTAGTACCTTGGTCTGTTAGAACTACTTCTGGAGATCCATATTTAGTAAATATTTTATTAACTAAAATCTTCGCAATTGTTTGGGCAGTTTGATTTCTCATTGGAACTGTAAAAACAAACCTACTGGCATAATCTGATATAACTAATATATATCTGTATCCCTTAGCGCTTTCTTGAATTGGGCCCACTATATCCATAGCGATCCTTTCCCATACTCCTTCAACTAAAGGCAAAGGGTGCAATGGTGCTTTACTTCCACCTACCGCTTTTCTCTTATTGCACATCAAACAACTTTTAACGTATTCTATTACGGAAGTACGCATGCATGGCCATGTGTACTGTCTTTGAAGTCTAGCCAACGTTTTTCCTACTCCTAAATGTCCTGCCAATATGTGATCGTGATTTTCCCTTAAAATTTGTGGCACCAGTCTTACTGGCGTTACAATTCTTCTTTTGGTATCTACTAATAGTCCTTTGTCGTTTATTTTAAATTTATTTTTAACGTCCTTACTTGGATTGGCCTTTGCCATTTCTTTTAATATTGTTCTGCAATACTCATCTTTGTGTTGGAGTTCTATCCATTTTTCCGTGTCCTTGGACTGATTACTTTCCGTTTCAAAAATTACTTGTTTTGTTCTAGTTTCCTTGGTTTCGTTTTTTACTTCTGGTTTCTCTTTTGTACCTGTTGACCTTGTTTCTACTTTCGCTAGCGGCACTATTGGGGTGCGACTAAGTGTGTCAGCATTTTGGTGTGACTTTCCTGGTCGGTACCCAATAATGATATCAAATTCTTGGATCTTAAGAGCCCATCGAGCTAATCTTCCTGCTGGTTCTGTCTTACTCATTAACCATTCTAAAGGTCTATGATCTGTAAATACGGTAAACTTACGCCCGTATAGGTACGTCCTAAACACGTCGATGGCGTGGATTATTGCGTATGCCTCTTTCTCTGTGGTTGACCACTTGGCCTCGCGGTCGTTCAGATGTTTAGAGGTATAGGCTATGACGACTTCTACGTCGTCTGATTTACGAAGGTCCTGTCCGTCGGACTCCGCTAAATCCGCTGATTGAGGTGGAGGTTGTATTTGAGCCAAGACTGCTCCTATTCCATATCCTGAAGCATCCGTGTAGATGATAAATTCTCGAGAAAAATCCGGATAACCTAGAACAGGTCTAGTGATGAGACAGTTCTTAATACATTCAAAGGCGTCCCTTTGTTCCTCCCCCATTTCCAGTCCGCTGACTTTCTAGTGAGCGCAGTTAGTGGATGGGCTTTATCAGCAAAAGCCCTAATAAATTTTCTGTAGTAGCTGGCTAGACCTAAAAATGAGCTCAATTCTTTTACGTTTTTGGGAGCGGGATATTTAATAATTGCGTCTAACTTTTTTGTACTTGGTGTTATTCCTTTCCCGGATACGATGTATCCTAAATAATCTAATTTTTCTTTAAAAAATTCGCACTTCTTCCTTTTCAACTTTAACCCCGCTTGTTTAAGGAGTCTAAAAACTGCTTCCAAGTGTGTCACATGATCAGTAATTGAATTACTGAACACTATGATGTCATCTAGGTAAACCAATGCGAATTTGTACAATACCGTTTTCAAGATGTTATTCATTGCTCTTTGAAAGGTGCTGGGTGCATTTGTTAAACCAAATGGCATTCGATTAAATTCGTATTGGCCAAATTCACAAATGAAAGCTGTTTTGTGTTTATCACTTTCTTCTATTTCTATTTGCCAGTAGCCGCTTAGTAAGTCCAATGTAGAGAAATAAACCGATCCGCACAACGCGTCAATTGTGTCATCTATCCTAGGTAGAGGGTACTTATCCTTAACAGTGATTTTGTTCAAAGCTCTGTAGTCGATGCACATTCGCATCTCTCCATCTTTTTAGGTACCATTACTATAGCTGCAGCAAAAGGACTGTGGCTTTCTCTTATTATTTTGTTACTTAGCATTACCTCTATTTTAGTCTTAACAACAAGTTTTAGGGATTCGGGTGTTCTTCGCAGTCTTTGATTAATGGGAGCGTTATGGCCTATGTTGATGTGATGTTTCACTTGTGTAGTTAGACCCAAGTCGGATTCTTGGTCTGCGAAAAGATCTTCATGTTTCTTTAGTAAAATTTCAATTTTAGTTTGTATGTCGTCTGATACATTGAGTGCTTGTTCTTCTTTTTCAACAATCTTAGCTATCTGCTTAGTTTTATTATTAAAGTCTAATTGAGTGAAGGATTCTAAATTACGATAATCTTGTTGTGTAAGATTTTCGTCTTCTCTATCAATCGGGATTAGTGGTATATGGATGCCTGCTTTGCTAAATGTTACGCTATAAATGGGCATGGTATTACTTCCAAAATTATGTTCTACTCCAAAGTGATCATAACATATTTGACGATTTCGAGTGTTAATCTTCACATTATTGTTAGATAAGAAATCTAATCCTAAGATGCATTGTTCATTTAAGTTGCTCATAACATAAAAGTGGTGGTTAATAATATGGTTATCATTGATAATAACTGAAAATTCAAATTTCCCTATCGATTTAAGTTCTTGTCCCGACACCGTTCTAAAAATAGGAGGATTCGCATTTTCTACTTGTTTTAAGTGTTCATTACACTCTAGAGTATCCAATATTTTACTGGATACTAAACTAGCGGCTGCGCCAGTGTCCACTAAAGCTATGATTTCCTTATTAAAGATTCTAACGGGAATACGTATCAGTTTTGGAATTTCTACTTCTACATCTGATCCTAAATTGTATGTTAGTTGGGAGTTACTGATTGGTTTTATGGTGTTTATCGGGGACCTTGGTTGTTGGTACGTGCCATATCTGTCCAACATTCTCTTGCAATATGTCCTCTTCGGTTACACTTGTAGCAGGTTATTTCTCGATTTTCAGTTGTTCGAGGATTGTTGCTAGTGTGTTGTTGCTGCTGTGGATGTTGGTTGCTGTTATAACGTGCTTGTTGTCTGTAGTTGTTTGGTCCGCTGTAGTTTCCTTGTCGGTTAGGGTAGTCGTTCCGATATGAGGGACGTTGGTGAGATGGAAATCTGGTTTGCCTGTATCCTGAAGGATTATAATTTCTTCGTCCTGACGAATTGTAATCTCTGCGGTAAGGGCTGTTGTCTCTGTTTCTACTTAGACTTCTTTCTCGACTTGATTCTCGGCTGTTATGACTGTCGGCAAATCGCACTCGCGAATCACGTGATCTTGAGTAACGTTCACTTGGACGTGGTCTTCTGTTTTCGTATTGGTCAGTTGCAGCTATGGTAACGTCGTTTTCCTGTGAGGATCCACGTTTCGTATTAGTATATTTTAATTCTGACAGAGCATCTGATAATTTTTGCTCAAGTAGTTGGATTTTATCGTCTTGTTGTTTTTCGTGATGCGTTATCCCTGCTATAACAGCTGACATCTCCTTGTCGTCTGTAGCTTCTTTCGTGTGTAGAATTTTTTCAGAAATGAAAAGTTGTTTACATAATGCGTCAAAGTCTTCTGTGTTTTCTGGCATTCGTAGATAAAGTTCTGCTTTATACTTTGGTAGTAATCCTTGCAGTAGGATTTTGCTTTTTCTGTGATCCCTCATCTTTTTCACTTTGTTTAGTAATTGTCCTTCAATAATAGTTTGGTTATGGTCAGCCCTTTCTTCTTTACCAGCGATGGTATCGTAAAGATTATTTAACCTTGATACAAAAGCTCTGCAGTTTTCTTCCGGTTTTTGAGTTAATTTTGAAAGTTTTTTCTCCAGCGTAGCTAAGTCGTAGGTGTCTTGAAATCTTGTAATTAGTGCTTCTTTCCAATCCTGGTAATTTAGATCATCTCCTTCTTCCTCAGCGTAGTTTTCATGCCATTCGAAGGCTTCGCCTTTCAATCGATCAGAAAAGAAACGTATCTTTTGATTGTCGTCCCATTCATTGTTTCGTGCTACGTGTTCGGCGCCGCGTAACCACTCTGATATTAGTTTATCAGTGCTTTTCCCTTTAAAGATTGGAATAGCCTTTTTGTCTTCTCTGGAGAATAGCTCTCCTAAAGCCTTCACTATTGGCTGAGTGAAGTACCTGTTCACTTTCTTTGCGTCCTCGTCGTCCTGTTCAGTTGCTGGAATATCGCCATCCTTGTGATTTTTCTTGGAGGTATTCACGAACGTTTTTTCCGAAGTGTCCTCGTCGTCGTGTGTTACGCCCATGTCGACCTTCTTTTTAAGCTGTTGATTTTCTTGCTCCAAATAGATGATTGTTTTGTTTAAGTGTTCTATTTGTGTTTTGAGGTTTTCTATTGTTTGTTCGAAATCGTTTGTTTGTTCTATTTCCAGCTCGTAGTGGAGTGACTTGTCTCCACTGTCTGTCGGCAAGGTTAGTTCGTTTATATCTCCCACTAGTTTGGTTATTTCTCCTGGTTCGTCCTCGTCTAGCCTTGAGTCGTTGGAGTCTTCAGTCTCGATGAATTTAACTTGAAGTTTTTTGTATTCTTTCACCCGGTTTTCTAGAATTATTATTTGATTTTCTTGTCCTCGTACCCGATCTTGTAGTTCTTGAAGGTCTTTTTCAAGGGTTTTGTTCTTTGAAGTGAAATCTAGCAGGTTTTTCTTTAAATTGATTTTCTCTGCTGAGGCCTTGTCGAGTCTGTCTGCCAAAACTTTTATCTCTTTCTGGAGCTGCTCTGCTGTTTCTGATACTTGTTTTATCTGGTTTTCCGCACTGCTGAGTTTCTGGATCAGTTTGGTCTTCTCACCTTCAAGTTTGTTAATTATTTCTTGCCCTTCGGTCTCGACAGCTGCGTTGTTTTCCTCTTTTCTTTTGAGAAGATTCTGCAATTGACTCTCGGTTGCTAAGGTGGTTTCAAGGTTTTGTTCTAGGTCGGCGATTCGGGAATTGGCTTTTTCAAGGGAGTTTTTCAGAGCCTCGTTGTTTTCTTGAAGTTGCTCTAACGAACTGCTTAAAGTGTATTTGGAACTCTTTGCCTTCTTTTTGTTACTCTCCAATTGTTTTTGCGCGTTTGAAAGTTCAAATTTTAGCGTAGTTATCTGCTTTTTATCTTCAATTAGTGCGATTACTGACTCTTTCTGCAATACATTGATGGTACCGAACAAAAATTCTTTTTCTTTTCCGTGCAATGTGTGTAACTGTTGGAGTAAACTATCGAGTGTTCTGGTGCTCCCACCTTGTGCGACTATATCGTCTTTGAGTGTTTTAGTAGCATTAGCAATGGTTTCTGCTGTTACACCATCTGTTACTTTTAAAGTTTTTTCTAGAAGGTAATAAGTGTAAAAATGCAGCGAATTTTGCGTCGCCTGACTTGCTTCTTGTTTCTGTGTTTGTAACTGCTGGATATTTTCAGTTGTTGAGATTGTCTGGTATGCTTTACTTCTTTCTAAGTCTTGCTTAAATTCTAAGTCTATTAAGGTCTTCCAATTGTCCAAAAATTGTTCTCGATGGTGACTTAGGTTTGGGTCTTGGTCGGTTAAATCAGATTCTTGTAGTACGGGGTATAAAGGTAGTAGTGTGTTCTCGTTGAGAGCAGTCTTTTGTACAGGTGAATCAAACGGCATTCGCTTACCTCGATGATGTTCCGATGTCGGTTGCTTGAAGACTTGGTGATAGAAGCGTTGAATACTTGCAGCTGGCGAATGAAGCACAGATCAGAAACTTTTCTTCCAGAGTCTCGTTGTTATTCTTGTTGTCTCGTTGGGACCTCCAAATGTAATAGTTTCTAGACTGTGTATTTGCCAGTAAACTAACTCTACTTAAGACGATACAACCATGTGCTTATATACCAAGAGATTGAAGGTTAAGAAGGGAGGGGTTTACAATAACTTTTACTTTTATCATTAACTATTATCCGCAGGGAAGGTTGCATTCGTGACGACCTTCTTACTGGGTGGGGCTGCTGTTGCTAGGAGGAGTTGCTGCGGTCTATTACACTACAGTTTTACATGGGACGTCAAGGATGAGGAA
The DNA here is from genome assembly GCF_020631705.1 of Daphnia magna. Taxonomy (NCBI): domain Eukaryota; kingdom Metazoa; phylum Arthropoda; class Branchiopoda; order Diplostraca; family Daphniidae; genus Daphnia; species Daphnia magna. Next base: position 155,349 of record NW_025533138.1, on the reverse strand, counting down.
ACTTACAACGACTTCGTTCATTCCGAAAAGAGCGACGGTAAAGTGATCAGTGGCTCGTATCGCGTTGAACTGCCCGACGGTCGTACGCAGATCGTCAACTACAGAGCGGATGAGAATGGCAACGTTGCTGACGTCATCTACGAAGGCGAAGCGCAGTATCCCGATGAGAAAGAGTACAAAGCTGCCACTTACGAAGCTCCAGCTTACCCCGCACCGGCCTACAAAGCTCCGGCTTATTCCGCACCGGCGTACAAGGCTCCAGCTTACCCCGCACCGGCCTACAAAGCTCCAGCTTACTCTGCACCAGCCTACAAAGCTCCGGCTTACTCTGCACCAGCCTACAAGGCACCCGCTTACTCCGCACCGGCCTACAAAGCTCCAGCTTACTCCGCTCCGGAATACAAGGCTCCATCTTACTCCGCTTCGGAATACCAGGCTGCTGCCTCGTACGCTACACCGATTTTCAGGTCCGCCTACAAAGCCCCGGCTTACCCAACGTACTCTGAATATTAATCATCTGTCTTCTAATTCGTGGTCTATCGTTGCCCATATTTAATTTGAGCACAAGAGAAATTATTTATACGGAATAATTTATACGATGCCAGGCAAAGCCACGACTGCCTGATTTACAGATGTACGTATATTGATGTATAAATGCAAATGTTAAAAAAAACAAAATAACCAAATATCAGGCGTGTGTTCCCCCGTCAGAATGTGACCGTCCAAGGTCTTAAGGTCTTCTTCACGCGTATTGCTCCTCGATTTTCTAAATATAAAGACGTGAAAAGTGTGAGATTCCATTGATTGTTTAACTTACAATAGTAAAAGAACGGGTGTGTTGCCAATAGTTGAAGCAAACATGGTGAATCAATTTCATTTTGATTGGAAATTGGGACATCCCAAATGGTTTATAGATTATTAATAAGAAAAAAAAGGTTTTTTAAAAGGGGAGCGTGAGGAATGTGTGTTCGTTCCTCAACAATGGCGCTGGGATCTCGGAGACCCTGACCTAAATTCAAACAATGTATTTTCATCATTGCACAGCTGCCAATACGTTTCGCTTGTTCGTGTATATCTAATGAACGAAAGTGCTGTTTTGGGTTGTTGCACACGTTTTGTTTCGAGTCACAAAGCCCAGAAAGGCGATCCGCAATTAGACAATAGATATAACTCAGGCTCTGCTAGACTAATTTGTTAACAAAGGCGTGTGGGTTTCGAGCATCGTCCTAATTATTACAATAATAACCGAGTCCCCAACAGCTATTTTGGATAGCAACGTAACCTCGGTCATTTACCTGTATACATAACCTTTTTTTTCTTAAGTTCTAGGTAAAATCGATTTGAACAGCTAACTGGTTAATCTTGTTGCACAATTCAATGACTCATTTATAAGCCATTCATTGACGTCCTACTTTAATGTATTGCTTCTCTCTTTCACTTACTCGAAAATGAGTCCCTTTCGCGAGTAAACTAAATCACCTTTTATTTTTCATTTCTGCTTCACAGATCGATAGGGAAAGGTACCGTTGAACCGTCGGTGAAATGTCTAACCGACTTGTGTTGTCTAGCGCCGTTATTTCACGGTGTTATAGGTAACAAAGTTTGCCTTCACGTCTTGTTGGTTTGAAGAAAGTGTCCGAGTAAAGAAACTGGACCAATTTTTAAGCCAACCTCTTCTTTTTGGAAGTACGTAGTGTTAAAAGCAAGCTGAAATCAGGCATTTCATGGTACATCGTCAAGGTTTGAAGAATCCGTAGCTCTCCCGAAAGCGCCGATGGCTATGCGTTCATCGGTACGTAACATCTGACGACCGCACCCAGATCGTCACCTACAAAAATGACAGCTGGCGTGACCTATCAAGGACTAAACGAAACTGCCAGAACAAAACCAACTAATTATTCAATAGGATGAAACTTTTATTGAATGATTTTCTCATCTCTTCGTTACCGAAAGATGAACTGTGTATGGCTATTTCATCCGAGCCACGCGATTTGATGGCACAGTAGGATTGCCCTTTTTAAGTCTTGTTTACTTCATATTCGTATGAATATTCTATTTTAACCTTGGCCACACCCAAAACTATTTGTACATTGAAACAGTTACGTGACAAGGTGAACTTGAATGTTTAAAATAATTGAATAAAGTCAACTATTTGTTCCGCCCCTCTGGCCCTATTAACTGGATCGTCCATAAAGTATTTAGGCTATCATCTCTTCTAGGTTATGTAGGTGAGCCTTGACTGGATTTGCTCTTGAACTAAATAAATCGTCACAACTAAGGTCCACGTATGAATCTCACTGTCTTTTTGTGTACGGTCCTCGTTAGCCATGAATCCTTCCTCATTTCACTTTTTTTCTTTGTGGGGAGCCGGAATTGATCCACGTAGAGAGGACTGACTTCCTAAACCATTTGCTATAAAAGCCTTCGACATCAGAGGAAAAAGACATCAGTTTCTAAACTGTAACAACCAACCCACAGCTCCTCCAACATGAAGGTAAGCCATAACTAAAGTCTATAAGTTGAAGTGTTTTGTTTGTTTTGTTTTTTTCTCTTTTAGTGAGAAGGGAAACAAGTTACAAAGATAATGGTTTACATTTTTGTTGTTCCAGTTCCTCTTTTTGATTGCTGTTTTGGCCGTAGCTGCCGCATACGATTCTCCAAGCTACGAATCCATGAAGTACGAGGCTCCTAAATACGAAGAACCCAAATACGAAGCCCCTAAATATGAGACTCCCAAGTACGAGGCTCCCAAGTACGAGGCTCCCAAGTACGAGGCTCCCAAGTACGAAGCTCCCAAGTACGAGGCTCCCAAGTACGAAGCTCCAAAAACCGAGTCCCCAAAATACGTGGCTCCAAAGTACGAAGAACCCAAATACGAAGCACCTAAATATGAGGCTCCCAAATATGAGGCTCCCAAGTACGAAGCTCCCAAGTACGAAGCTCCAAAGACCGAGGCTCCAAAGTACGAGGAGCCAAAATATGAGGCTCCTAAATACGAGGCTCCCAGGTATGAGGCTCCCAAGTACGAGAGCCCGAAATACGTAGCCCCGAAATACGTGGCCCCAAAGTACGTGACTCCGAAATACGAAGAAGTCAAATACGTGAGTATTTTTTGCCCATGTTTTTCCAGTACCAGCACTTGCATAACAAGGTATTGTTACGTTGATTGTCCCACATTCAGGATTCTCGCCCCTACAAATTCGGTTACAACATCAAGGACGAAGAAACATACTCTGATTTCTCGTTCTCAGAGAAAAGTGACGGCAACGTAGTCAGCGGCTCTTATCGTGTTGTCCTTCCTGACGGACGCACTCAGATCGTCAACTACAGAGCTGACAAGAATGGCAATGTTGCTACCGTTACGTACGAAGGCGAAGCTAAATACCCCGAATTCATCGAACCGGAGTACAAACCCAGCCGTTACGTTGCTCCAGTATACTCCGCACCGGCGTACACGGCTCCATCTTACGTCGCTCCGGAATACAAGACTCCAGCACCCGTTTACTCCGCCCCGGCTCCGACTTACGCTACACCGGAATATAAGGCTCCCGTCACCGCTGCTCCCGCATACAAAGCTCCTGTTTACGCAACTACGGAATACAAGACTGAGGCTCCCACCTACACTACGCCTTCATACAAAGCTCCTGCCTACCCCGCTCCGGTATACGAAACCGCGGCCCCGGAATACAAAGCTCCGGCTTACGTGGCCCCTACTCCAGCCAATGTAGCTCCTGCAGTCACTTACGCAACTCCTGCTGCCACCTATGACGTTCCGGAATACAAGGTGGTCGTTACAGCAGCTCCATCAGCTTATCCTGCTCCGGAATACAAGGCTCCAGATCCCGCTTACGCTCCGGAATACTAGGATTTTCCCTGCCGAATGTGTTCTGCCATATTTTAATTAATTTAAGACCGCGCTCAAATTTATTCAACGACAGGCCGATCGATGTTTCGTGACAGTCTGAGTTGTAATTATGTATAAATACAAGTTGTTCAACAAAAAAATTACGTTACATTCTTTGATTTGATATACAACTACTAGCTACTTTCTACGTGATCCATCAACAGTTGAGCGTGTATAAAAATCCCAATCTTGCAAATGAAGTATTTAATTAATAGAATCGTTTTGTAATCCTTATGGTAATGCGATGCCGAGGTCGATTGCGAAATAAAGCATCGAGTGTCGTAACTAGGCCAAAGAAAGCGAACGTCTGATCTGTGTCAAAGTTCCAAAATCCAAAGATCAACAACATCCAACTAAGGGTGGACACATTTTGTTTTCAATCAGTTCTTCGGTTAAATCAATTTCTTTTTCAAAACTCCCGGCAAAGACTTGATTGAATGCCTTTTAAAGCGCTAATAGCCAGTGGCTCACCTCTATGATGTAATCAGTATTAGTTTAACAGCATTTTTCGCAAGCCATCATGACGGTGCATTTATCCCGTTTTTGGTTCGATCTTCGATGACGTCGAGAATCGATTGATTATTTAAATTTGCGTAAACACCCATTTTCTGTAAGGATTTTTATTTACAGGATTCAATAAATAATCGGCCATGCGAGTTGCATCTTTGAATATAGAAAGGACTATTTAGGACTTTAGCTTTCACTTTCACTTGCCACTAAGTTAAAAGAAAATCAAGTTTAATTTCGGAATTAGATTAAAGGAAAGGCGGGGTAGGTGGGGGTTTTGTAGGCAGGGAAGGAGAGACCTGCGTAAGCGGGGGCATTGTAGACTGGAGACGAGTACACCGGGGTGTAGGGACTAGCTTTAGCATACTTTGGCGGAGTGTATTCGGGGTACTGGGCTTCACCTTCGAATTGAACGTCAGCATTGTATCCCTTATCATCGGCTTTGTACGTAACAGTTTGCTTACGACCGTCGGGCAAATCAACGCGATAAGAGCCGCTGGTCACCTTCCCGTCAGCTTTTTCGGCATGTTCGAAATCAGTGTAGGTTTCCTTATCCTTGACGTCATAACCGAAACTGTACGGCTGGGCGGGCTGGAAATAAAAAATAAAAAAAAAATGTTTGTTCATCCAGTGGAATTGATTGTGTGACGTTAAGTCATCGTTATGAGACTCACGTAAGTCGATTCCTCGTATTTGGGAGCGTATTCAGCGGGCTTGTAGGAATTGGCGGTGGCGACAGCGACCAGAACAGCCAGGACGATCAACTGGTTGGAATATTATGTAAATGAGGAATGTTTGGGGTTTTCATGGGTTTCTACTTTTTTTTTTGTTTTTATTGTTTTTTGTTTATTGGTTCATCAGAAGTAACGGTGATTTTTACCTTCATGTTGGAATGCTTGCGTGCGTTTCTAAGTCACCTAACGGAGTGATGCCTAAAGCCAAGAGTGGTGAACGTTTTTATAGCGAACGTGACTTGATTGCAGACGGCCAGTCTCTGAAAGGGGAGGTGCTTCTGCAAGACTACCTTGGTCGCTAGTGAAAGTGAACGTTGGGCGTAGATAATCAAAATGAGGTGAATAGTAAAAGAAAAAATTCACCAGGTAAAGGTGAAATGGATCTTCGATCTAGCTCAAGTACGTACGTAAGGGCGGAGGCTGACACATCGATGATTTACCGAAGAACGTTGAGATTATAGCTATTCGGAATTCTTGTTTGCTACATAGCAGTGCGTAACAAATGTTCTTTTCTTTTTTCTTTTTGACATGAAGTATTTCACAACGTGTAGTTGGGGCAGTGGAGGAATATTTGGATGACCCTATTAATATCGTACTGCGCGTCAAACTATTCCAGTTTTTATCTTCTTTCAAAGTTACAACTACTATCATGAAAACATGAAAGTATAAATGTTGCGTAGGATTTTTGAATTTGCGAATGGACGCTGTTGAAACACTGTTGAGCGTAAACAAAAGGAAAGGACAGTTGAACATTGGAAAACGACCCCAGGTTTCTAATCTCTCTTGGCAAAAGCGAAATCATTTTAACATTAAGAAAGACAAGCAAATAACTAGTCTATAGCTGTACAGACGCTGTTCCATGTATAAAGATTGAGAGTTGAATTCGTAGAAATAGCCTTGGCATGAAAAATAATTACCTGATTACAACTTTGCCAAAGAGCCCGCAGCCATGTTTTGACATTACTCCATTTCACAGGTAATGTCAGTGGAAAATTTGTTTGCCCAGTTTACGTCAGTTTACAATGTTCGTTGTGGCGTTCCAGTTAACCTGAAATCTCAATTTTCTAATATATAATCTTAGACTTTTTGTTTTTTTTCTTTTCCTCAATTACCGAATTTCTAAACACATAGAGAAAGCACAGACGCGTCCAAAACACATTGACCACCGTTAGATACTTGTGAATAAATTCTTTCTTTATTTCTTATTAAATAATCATGTTGTAAACATTGTGCGTGATTGCCGGTAGGCTAAATTAATATTTGGGGTAGGCAGCAGGGGCTTTGTAGGCCGGAGCTGGGGCGTAAGATTTGTAAGATGGGGCGACGGCGTATCCAGTGGCCTTGGGCGCTGGGGCAGTGTAAGTGGGAGCTTTGTATTCGGGAGCCTTGTAGGCCGGGGCAGAGTAAGCTGGTGCAACGTAAGCAGGAGCTTTGTATTCAGGAGCTTTGTAGGCCGGAGCGGGGTAGGCGGGGGCTTTGTACTGCTGTGTCTCCTTGTATTCAGGATAGCGGGCTTCACCTTCGTATTTGACATCGGCGGTGTATCCGTAGCTGTCAGCCCTGTAGGTGACAATTTGGGTGCGGCCGTCCGGAAGAGCAACGCGGTAAGATCCGGTGACTACGTTGGCTTCGGATTTCTCGGAATGGTCGAAATCGTTGTAGGATTCCTTATCCTGGACGTCATAACCGAAGCTGTAAGGCTGAGGGGCCTGTTCCAATCGTACAGAAAGTTAAATTTCAAACATTTCACTTTGAATTGTTTTGATTGAAGAATTAAACTCACGTAGGTGACTTCCTCGTATTTGGGAGCCTCGTATTTAGGGGCCTCGTATTTGGGCGCGTATTCTGCAGCCTTGTAGGAATCAGCGGCAGCAATGGCGAAGAGGGCAGCGAGAATGAAAAACTGTTTAGAAAAAAATTGTGTTTTGAATTTGACTGTTATAGTTCCAGTTAACAATTTGATCCAATTTCACTTGGGGTGATGTTTTTACCTTCATGTTGGAGTAGTAGAGAGTTGCTTGAAACAGTTGGTAGACTGATGATTTTTATCAAATCCGCCAATGATTTTATACCGAAAAATTCGATAGTGATGACTAATGCGTTAAGGAGGAGTCACTCTTGTATGATTTTACTCTTTAGTGAAAGTAAACAAAATCTTGGGTTGAAACTTGCGAAGGTAATATTAAGAAATCAGATGCGATACACAAATCTCGAGATAAAAATAAAACTAGTCTGACATTTCTGTTGACTCCTTTAGATTCATTATACAAACCGAAATAACTCAAAAGCCCTCCATGCCTCATTGCATAAGATATCACAATTCAAAGAATCGAGTACCCATGTTGATGTGTCGTACTTAACTTCATCAGGAAACTGGTCTTCGGCAACGGGGAAAGGTATATAATCAAAACGAATAACAGAGACTTTCCCTATAAGGTTACAGTCTAAATACAATGGCAAAAACCACTTTCATTGTGCACTAGAATTTCTAACTGATATATCTTATGGCAGGCCAAAAGCATTATGAATTATAGTGAAAGAGAAGGTACACGAAAATTCCATGTATTCCATACTATAACTATTAATCCTGTATTTAAACTGTGATACGACTCTGTCTTATACCTTTGGTTATTTCGTATTGTTTTTTTGTTTTTTTAATTATTATTATTAGAATTTTTTTGTATCCAACTTGATCACCAGTTATGTGTAATACACTATGTTTAGGCGCGTTTTCGGTTACATTCACCGCGTTAACCCCGTTAGACGAATTATACTTTCGCTGATATGAATCTGTATTACACTTGAACCGCCTCCCGCTGTCCATGTCATCGCCGTGTCAAGATTTGTATAAATATCGTTGACGGCTCAACTTGGAGATATCAGTCTTTCAACTGTTTCATTCAACTCACAAGTGCTCCAACATGAAGGTAAAAATGAAAAGTGATGTTTTCCAGTTACAAGTTCATAGAAAAAAATGATTGCCAACATGCATCCTAATGTTTCTAAAGATTCAGTTCACTAATTGTGTTTGTATTATTTGAACAAGACTAGTAACAAGCCAAATCTGTAGACAGTATAACTCACGAATATTCTCCATTGCAGTTCTTCATCCTCGCCGCTGTTTTCGCTGTTGCCGCCGCCAGCTCTTACAAGGCCCCTGAATACGCACCCAGATATGAGGCCCCTAAATACGATGCTCCCAAATACGAGGAAGTCACCTACGTGAGTTAAATTGCTCAATAAAAACAATTAAAAAAGAAATGTTTGAAATTTAACTTTCAATGTACTTGGAACAGGCCCCTCAGCCCTACAGCTTCGGTTATGACGTCCAGGATAAGGAATCCTACAACGATTTCGATCACTCTGAGAAATCGGATGCCAACGTAGTCACCGGATCTTACCGCGTTGCTCTTCCTGACGGCCGCACTCAAATCGTTTCCTACAAGGCTGACAGCTACGGATACACCGCCGATGTCAAGTACGAAGGTGAAGCCCAGTACCCCGAATACAAACCGACTGAGTACAAAGCTGCTGCCTACCCCGCTCCTGCTTACAAGGCCCCTGAATATAAAGCTCCTGCCTACCCCGCACCAGCCTACAAGGCCCCTGAATACAAAGCTCCTGCCTACCCCGCACCAGCCTACAAGGCCCCTGAATACAAAGCTCCTGCCTACACCGCCCCGGCTTACAAGGCCCCAGCTTACGAAGCTCCCGCCTACACTGCTCCCATCTACAGAGCTCCAGCACCAGCCTACAGCACCCCAGTTTACACTGCTCCCGCTGCCTACCCCAAATACTAAGTTTTCTTCCTATTTGCTGTCTGGTATTTGAATGATTATTTAATAAATGAACGAAGAATAAATGATTTAAAAAACAAAATCAATGGCTTGGCTTAAATTTGGAAGCCGATTGGTTTTGTGGCAGACATCTGATCACACGAGTTCATTGAATTCATTGATTTTTGAAAGTTTACAGACAACTTGTTTTTTTTTTCTTTCACTTTCGTTTTCTTAGATAAGACAAGATATCAGTTCACTTAATTAAAGGCACCTTTCCGAGAAAAGTTCCAATCAAAAAAAGAACAATAACTAAAGGGAAATTTTTTTTCATTCTGGTTAGGTTAGACTAGACCATTCTTACATGGACGAAACATAAAAATTCCCGCACTATGGGGAGGCAGCCAATTCAACAAGTACCTGTTTATCACTCATAAAAAATAAAAAAATAAATATTTCCCTTTCGACTAGCTGATATTCCAGAATTGGTAGGTGTGTTTCCTGCAGGTGTATTGGCATAAACAGTTTGGCTCAGCATCGTCTAGATTTCTAAAGCTATCGATTGCATTTCAAGGGCATTGCAATGCTAGGAATGATGTTGCAGTTATTTAACGTTGTCGTAATGAGTAGCACTCAAACGTAGAATACCTTGCTGATTTTAATGAACATGTACGAATGCAGACGGGAGTCAGCAGTCGCTGGTGCAGTTGTTAATTTGGGAAAAATTTACACGAGTTGTAAAAGAAACAGCAGGTACGTACATGCCTCAGGTATTTCGTAACAACCGGGAGTGGGAGGGGTTACCTTTTTTTTTCTTGAATTCTTACCCTTGCCAATTTGCTGGACAAATAATGGGTCAAGTTCAGACAGGTCCAGTATGTTTTGTTTGTTTTTTTTGTTTTTTTGTTTTTCTAAATGATAGAAACTAAGTCACGTTTTTGAACTCCATTTCATTTGGAAAGAATATATTACGACCCATGACAACAAATTTTGACATCATGAATGAAATTGTGTGAGTCTTTTTGAACTAATAAATGCAAAGTTCAACAATTTAGTGACTTTACAACTGGCACAACTTGCACGAAAAATTAAGAGAAATCATCTAGCATTCGTCGATGTTTGACACTCGATAAAGATAACAATGTACTTCATTTGATTCGAAGATTGTCCATGACTTTTCCGGGTTTTAACGAACGGATTTTTTGGCGTTGCTGAAAAAAAAATGTTTGCTGTGAAATAAAAATGTAAAAACAGCGTCGTTAACAACAACAAAATAAATAGCCAAGAGGTATTCCCTATACTGTGTTAACTTCTGAAACTAGAGCATCATTCTTAAATGTTGATTTCAAACTCCACCCTTGTGGACTTGAACTAGATTGAAGGCGAATATTCAAAAGTAGATCATTTCGCACCGCCCTGTTCTATACTGGCCTGATAAATGGCCTTCCTCTCTATTCCCTTTCACTCAATTTAACCATAATTGAGTTAGGACACCTCCCATAGGGTTTGTGTTCCCTGTCACCTTTGCTATAAAACCGTCCAACTTTTACGCTGAAAGGCATCAGTTCTTCAGCTGTTACACAAAAAACAACCATTTCAACATGAAGGTAAAAAAACAAAACAAACACTACTTTAAACTATTCAAAATTATTATTATTTGAATTTCAATATCGTTAAAAATCTTATTTCAGTTCATCATCCTCGTCGCCCTCTTCGCCGTTGCTGCCGCTGATTCGTACAAGGCTGCGGAATACGCCCCCAAGTACGAGGCTCCCAAATACGAGGAAGTCACTTACGTAAGTTGAATTCTTCAATCAAAACAACCGAACCAAAATTGTTAAAATTAAATTTTCGATGCGTTTGGAACAGGCCCCTCAGCCATACAGCTTCGGCTATGACGTCCAGGATAAGGAATCCTACAACGATTTCGACCACTCTGAGAAATCGGATTCCTACGGAGTCACTGGATCTTACCGTGTTGCCTTGCCCGATGGCCGCACCCAAATCGTGACCTACAAGGCTGATAAGGACGGATACACCGCTGATGTTAAATTCGAAGGAGAGGCCAAATACCCCGAATACAAAGAGGCCGAGTACAAACCCGCTGCCTACCCCGCTCCAGCCTACAAGGCTCCCGAATACAAAGCCCCAGCCTACCCCAAATATTAAGATTCCAGCTCTTCTATCCTTACTTCTATCAGCCTAATTTATTGACTATCGAAGAAATGGTTGAGTGTTTCAATGATGTCTGAAAATGGCAATTTCATCTTGACCGTATGCAACATCGTTGACACTTACGAAGTGTAAATAAACCTTCTGATACAACATCAATTTTGAATTGTTTTACTCGCGGCTAATAATCGTACAGTATCCTACCGCTGGGCCACAAGAGAAACGGGATACGTTTATTGGATTCGCTGCAAGTTTTAAGGAAATCAACGAAAGTTATGCGATTTTATTAGGGAAGCTTTATGAAATACGATCGTCAATTCGAGAACTGTTAAACAATAGTAGTTAAAAATAAAAAATACGTGAATGCATGCGTGAAGTTCCGATTGCAAAACATGAAAGTTTGCATGGATCTAGCATACTCTCAGCACTAATGGAAACATAAATGAATCCAATATACAGTTTCTATCAATCTACGACAATAAATAAAATGTTTCTTCTATGCATTTTGAAAATTCGAAAGCAATCGCTGCTTTTGAGACATGTAAATCAGGTGCATCAAGGCCAAAATATGTGATTTCGTATACAGCCCCAAGATATGAATCTAACTCGCGAAATTCTGCAGTCATATCCCAGCTTTAAAGTTCTGTCCTTAACAAAATATTACGACATAAAAGATAAAAGTGGAACAGTAATTACGTGTATATTAGCTAGTGTGTAGAGCTCGAGTTAAGTGACAGGTCAGCGTTGCAATTCGTTCCATATTTGGAGCTTTACTGTTACAGACAATTCGACTGAAATCTACAGAAGACGAATAAGAAATAGACCATTCCATAAAATCGTGTTCTTTACCCACCTCAACGATATCCTTTCTTTCCTAATTCCCTTTCACCCAAAACGTATACCCATATGTGAGGGAAACACCTCCCACAAAATTAGATTCCCTGTCACTTTGGGTATAAAAACAAGGACGGCTATTGTTACAGGTATCAGTTCAGCAACTGTTTCAGCACAACTCCCACCTTCATTCAACATGAACAAGGTAAAAATTCCTCAAACTTTAGCGTCAGCTTTTAAACACCTAAAATAACATTTAGTAACTACAAATATTTGTTGCACTTCAGTTCATCATCCTCGTTGCTCTCTTCGCTGTCGCTGCAGCCGATTCTTACAAGGCCGCCGAATACGCCCCCAAATACGAGACTCCCAAATACGAGGAAGTCACTTACGTAAGTTTGATTTTGAATAATCTCCTAATTAAGTCAACTAAATGTATTGTTTACTTTACAGGCCCCTCAGCCCTACAGCTTCGGCTATGACGTCCAGGATAAGGAATCCTACAACGATTTCGATCACGCTGAGAAATCGGATTCCTACGGAGTCACTGGATCTTACCGTGTTGCCCTGCCCGATGGCCGCACCCAAATCGTGACCTACAAGGCTGATAAGGACGGATACACCGCCGATGTTAAATTCGAAGGAGAGGCCAAATACCCCGAATACAAAGAGGCCGAGTACAAACCCGCTGCCTACCCCGCTCCAGCTTACAAGGCTCCCGAATACAAAGCCCCAGCCTACCCCAAATACTAAGATCCAGCCCTTCTACCGTTTCGTCTTTTAGCCTAATTTATTGACCTTTGAAAAGAGAAAAAAAAAAGTATATGAGTGTTAATTCATAGGAGTTTAAGTGGCAATACCATCTTGGTCACAGACAACATCTTTGGCTCTGCAGAATGTAAATACAACTCTTGACACAAATTTACTTGTTATTCTCAAGTTATACGTAAACAGACCCCAATGATTCGTGTGATATTCAGCTGTCTTGACAGTAACATCAGCAAGACGCTGAAAATATAAGTAAATTTACTGGAAGCTTTAAGCAGCTGTAAGATGCATTCAGCCTGTGATGTTGCCTTAATTATAAGGCAAGTCACGCGGACTATTATGATTAGTTATAAGCTACCTGAAAAAAAGAAAAGGACTATGAGTTCAAGGACTGGTCTGACCTATTAGTTCTAAGCCAAATATAGAAGACAATAGTCAAAAGTTATGATGCATTTTTTGTGTGTGTTTGCTATCACATAAAAGATAGTTCTGTTTGCTACATAAAACGTTGAAAACTTTTCAAAATGGCATCAAGGCAAAACAGTCTACAAACAATGTAAAGAAAGCCACTAGACCTTGCAGGTAAATGATGCAAGTTTGCTGCATACTCGGTACGTTACAGTTAGCCCCTCGAAACAACGTTGAAATTTATATATAGGGAACAAGAACAACAAAAAGACGATTCTATACGATCGTGTTCTTCATTCGCCCTATAGTGATACCTTTTCTTTCGTATTCACTTTCACTGAAGTCATAACCGCAATTGGATAAAACACCTGCCGTAAAATTACATTCTCCGATCACTTCGGGTATATCAAATGAGGATTGTACTGTAAGTGACATCAGTTCCACAACTGCCTTCGCCAACACCCAACCAATTCCAACATGAACAAGGTAAACCCCAAAGCTGTTCATCATCAATTTGAAGCTCTCAATATGACAAACGTTGACCTGTTTCAATTCTAATTTACATTTGTATAGTTGCTCATCCTTGTTGCTGTCTTCGCTGTTGCTGCCGCTGATTCGTACAAGGCTGCGGAATACGCTCCTAAATACGAGGCCCCCGTGACATACGTGAGAAATCATTTGCCACGAGGCCCATCAAATGAAACTTCAATTGAATTATTGCTATTTTCTTCAGGCACCTCAGCCCTACAGCTTTGGTTACGAAGTCCAGGATAAGGAATCCTATAACGATTTCGACCATGCCGAGAAAGCTGACGGCAAGGTAGTTACCGGCTCCTACCGCGTTGCTCTCCCTGACGGCCGCACCCAAATCGTGACCTACAAGGCTGATGAGAACGGGTACACTGCTGATGTCAAATTCGAAGGAGAAGCCAAATACGCCGAATACAAAGCTGCCTCTTACCCCGCCCCTACCTACACTACTCCAGCCTACACCACCACAGCTGAATATTAAAGATGTTTGAATTAGTCTGTGACACCATTAGACGACCAATTATTATTATTTTTTTTTAAGTAATTTTGGATGTTTATGTAATTTAAAAAAGCGAAATGTTCTGGAAATATCATCCAACTTACTAATATAAATTATAATAGCTGATTGTAAATACACGTCATTGTGCAAAGGGTTTCCAAATTTTTTTGGTTGGCGTTGCTGTAAACTGGAAGGCGCGCGTCTGAGGCAGTTATCAGTGAATCCATAAAAAAATTGTCATCCCTGAAGACTTTTCTGGGAAATCACAGCAGGTTAGAAAAACAAAAGCACAACGGACTGGCATTTGCATGAAAGCAGAAAATGAGGAAGGGCGTTATCCTGAAATCCTGTTTCGAACAATGCCCCGAGGAAAGCCTTCCTTCTTTTAAATGCGTAAGTGAAATCTTAAATAAAACAAAAAAACGTGAAACTCTTCTGGATCTGGTATTTTCGCATTTCACTAGCAAATTGACCCCTTGTCAGACAGACTTTCGCCAAGCTGAGCTGTCATTCATCATAGAATGCGCCCTGTTGGTAAGACGCTGGTGTTTGCTTGGTATAAAACGCATTGGTTCACTTGCCAACAAGCGCCAGCAAGTATCGGACCATTGTTACTCAACCAGCGCTCACTAAATCCACCATGAAGGTAAGAAAAATAAACATTAGTGATTTTCTTTTAGTGAAATTTTCCTCACGAGCGCATCAAACATCCCAAGTTTCAAACAATGTTTTAAAAATATTTTATAGCTCATCATCTTAGTTGCTCTGATCGCCTTCGCAGCTGCTGACAACGCCTACAAAACTGGCAAAACATACGAAGACCCGGTTGTAACATACGTAAGTTCTGGCACGCTGTTTATTGTAAGACAAACCGGCAAATGAATGTTTGCTTTTGGTTTTGATTTGCCAGCCGCCAAGACCTTACAGCTTTGGTTATGACGTCAAAGATAAGGATTCCTACGCTGATTTTGTCCACTCGGAGAGCAGCGACGCCAAGGTGACCACCGGTTCTTACCGTGTCGAGCTCCCAGACGGACGCACACAAATCGTTTCGTACAGGGCCGATGATGGTGGATACACTGCCGATGTTAAATACGAAGGCGAAGCTCAGTATCCTGAATACAAGGAGCCTGAGGCTCCAGCTGCTTCTTACCGGGCTCCAGTTGCAAAAACCCAGAATTACTAGGCACCTGTCGTTCTCATATTTGTTCCAAACTGTACCCTGACTCAATTAACATTGTGAATGAAAACATATTCGTTGACAAAAATGTAATAAAAATGTACAAAAACTCAAATTTCGTGTCTCGTTTAGTTAGGTCTATCTATTTTTATTGTGTACGGCTAATGATATAATATTGTATCAGAAATAGTACGAATGTAATTTACATATAATCAAACAGCAAAAAACAATGTTTGAGCTTTTAGCTTGAGCTTACCTTAAATAGTTTAATTAACGTTTCACCTTGTTTTGTGTGCTTTTCATTCTAGCCATCAGTGTGTTGCTGTTTGAAAAGAAACCTAGAAAAAATTGTGTTAGATACACCGTTATACCCGCACGAACGCTTTTAGAAACAGGGTAGTACCCTGTGCAAACACGTTTTCGTTTTTTCTGAAACTCGAAGAACTGAGCGAAGTGTAATCCTAAATCACATGTCCACAACAAACAGCGATGGAAAAAGTTCTAATACTACAAAACTCTCCTTTCTCTTATCTTATTCTTGTTTGCATAATTATTCGGAAAAAAAAACTGCCTGCTTTCGCCACAACTGGATTTTAACAGCAGCAGATATGCATATCGATATCGGGCTATTTGGTTCAATATAATGTTATAATGTCTAGCCATTTTCCTGTTCCATTACGCTAGACTTTGTTGTCATCAACTCACTTTCACTCAATCTCGTGCCGTAAAAAACCAAACAAACACACCACCCAGAAATCTCACCTTCTGTCACCCCAGCCCCCACACCTGGTATATAACAGTATTCAACGGTTGACAAAAATATGTCAGTTCAAAATTGTTTGTCTTAAACAGCTCACACTCTCTTCATCATGAAGGTAAACCAATTCGTGTTTTGTTTTGTTTTAATTTATTGTTGTTCAATGAAATTAATTCTTTTCAATGTTCACAGTTCCTCGTTCTCCTTCTTGCTCTGTTGGCTACTGTGTCCGCCATGCCGGCCAAGACTTACGTCCAGGAAGTGCCCGCATACCAGGCTCCTGTCCAAGTCGCATATGTAAATTCGGTTCTCAATCCATTTCGACGATGGGAATTTGTTCTTCAATTCACGGTGTTATTTCGCTATTTAACAGGTTCCGCAACCATACACCTTTTCGTACATTGTTCAAGATGATGAAACCTACAACGATTACCTTCACACTGAGAAGACGGATGGAAAGGTAACAACCGGCTCTTATCGCGTGGAACTTCCTGACGGCCGGACTCAGATCGTTACCTACAGAGCTGACGAGAACGGATACACAGCTGTTGTTAAATACGAGGGAGTAGCACAGTACCCAGAATATGTCCAAAAAAATACTAATTTTTTTAAATTAGCTATTATTATTTATCTGGTAGATATGAAATATTAAATTTTTTAAAATGAAAAACATATTTAATGAGGACTTTTGTGTTTTTATCGTTTTGTCTGTGAGCTTGCAAAAAAAATTTACTTTTAAGTTCTGGAAACCTATATGTCATTCGTTGCGCATCATAAATACACACTTACACAGCCCCTAAAAATTACAATTTAAATTATGCATTTCTTCCTATTTTATGCTAATTTAGAATGCATAAAAAAAACATCAAACCAAAACATTGAGGTAAAATGATACGCTGTAGCTAGTAGATTGGCATGGCCTGGAGAGAGCTCGGTCTTAACGAAGCTATTTTGGCATGAAATTAAGAGAACAACCTTTTATGGCAAATAAACAGCGTTCCCATTGAAATTGAAATTATATTTTGGTTGATTTAAGATAAAGCACCATTAGTCTGTGAAAGTCGGGAGACCGTATCTCTGTCTGGTCTAGTTTGGTGAAAGTATTTACTACTGGGTATATACGTTCCGATTACGGATCGATGTAAATTTTATGCAGAAAATAGGGAATAGTGAAGAGAAAAGGGTGGATGAGCAGATTCGCAAGTCCGCTTTCTGTCACATTTGCCATTGATTATTTGTACATGCGAAAACATGGGAATGGGATTCGTGAAACCGCCCAAGATGTCAACATACTTTCTCCTAGAAATACCTGTTTTTTTATTTTTGCAGTCCACTTAATGCATGAAATTGCAATATATCATGAAGGGCAAGGAAAGAAACGTCCAAATAGAATTCCTGTTTTTACTTGATGCAGCAGTGTAGCGGATGTAAAAACTATTGCTGCTGTAATCAACGCCATTCTGTCGGTCTATAAGAAAGAAGAGACTTCGTTAAACGTGAGACATAATACTGGTTTAAAAAGGTACAAATTACCGGTAAAATCAATCCTCAGTAATTTCGTAGTTTCTACTAGAACACCAAGGATGCAAAGTCCAACAAGGACTATGAGAAAGCTGATTGTACTCTAGTTTTACCAGTTTCACCTTCTTTATTTCACTTGGATGAGAAATTTAAAAATTAATTCAAAATACCCTGCGCATGACTGGTAGAATATGTTTAGAGTTTTTTTTGTCAAACCATTAAACCATCAGATTAAAAGCTTTAAACTAATCGAATACGGTGTTAGCAAGAGTGGTACTTCCAATCGGATGAGACACTCACGTCTGACCGTTGGGGCCTTCCCAGGATGACTCCGTCGATCAGGCCCTTCTTTTGCGACCTCTTGAGCTGTGCGTTCTTCGCATGCCGGAGAATCAACAATCCCAAATTCGTTTGAAATTCAATAACATATTTTATTTGTTCAACAACTAGTTTTACATGAAAATTAATTCGATATCTATGCAATAAATAGAAAACACGATTGGGGAACAGGTTGGTTCTGCAGAAAAAGAGAAACCATCTGCTACCATCATCCCCAGTTTTCACTTGGAATTCACCTCACTGTTCGTGAGGTCTTGTTTTTCTTTTTGCAATGTTCTTTGCGACATTTCTTTGCGTCATTGACCGCTTAATTAGAACGGGAGTTGGGGAAAGCGATTGACTGTCGCAGTGTCTCCACTGTTTATAATCTTATTTTCATTCAATCACTGGAGAAAGTCTTATAGACCCTATACTGTCTACATAACTTGTAAATTTTACAGTCGGCATAAAATTGCAAAACCATCATTTACAAATCGAACAGTTGAGCCGTCCCATTTGTTTTTACAAACGTCAAAATTAATTTTCATGCGCATGTCCTCGCAATGAATTGAATAATTGTGGGTACACCATCAAGACGCCATGAAAACTCATCACGTCCTTACGGTTCTTCTCAAAGGGGGAAGGGTAAGAAACAGAAAAATCGCCAAGGTTGTAGAAAACCAAAGGGAGGAAGGGGGGCAAAATTTATGCATAATATTCAAAGAATTAGTATGTCAAACCAAATGCAAAGCGATTCAAGGACATACACAAAAGTTCAAAGAGGGAGGCAGGGGAAGGAAAAATAAAAGCTGAAAATAAAATGCAAATTTGTATTTGTCTTTCCATGCAAACTAATTGTGGTACGGGAGATTTAGATTTTCCTATCCCTCTTTTTTTTCTTTTTTTTTCTTTCTTACCTCACCTAACAAAATATGCGTTTATTTTCTCATCGGTGTTGATGAGGAGCCCCCCCCTTTGGTGCCACCAACACTCAGAGGTGAGGAATTTTATTTATTCCATTTAGGTAGGGAAATTGTTTAAGCTTTGTTGTGTAAAAATGTTCTGGTAAAAAAAAAAGAAAAAAAAACCACACGATGAAAAATCCATGGAATGATCCACATAGGTGTATCACTTGAATGACCTTTTTTGGAACGAAGAGCGGTGAAAGTATGGAGAAAGTAACTGGTTCAAGTGACAACGACCAGACCAGCAGCTAAAATACACAAATCCTCTTTTCTCCACAGGTATCCCAAACGGAAAAAAAAAAAAACAACAAGAAGACGACCGAAAACCAGTTGATCAAGTCTCGATTTAATTGCTCTCATTCCATAGTCTTCGAAGAGCGTGAATGCAAAGCTGGCAAGGCTAAGACATGTGCAAGTGTATAAAAGCAAGCAGTCATGCGTTGGAAATGCAACAGTTGAGTGTGTGTCCTGCAAAGTGTCATCTCCGTTGGTGATGATTGCCCAAAATAAAATGAAGGTAAGACAACCACAGGTTACAATCATCATGTCGTACGACGACTCACCGTTTCCGATGGATTTATTCTTCTGTTAGATCGTCATTTTATCCATCGCCGTTTGTACTTTTTTGGCTGGCCAAGCGTCATCCGAGGGCGGTAATATTTACAATTCCAATCCAGTTCAGTACTCGCATTCACAACCAATCAACTACCATTATGTAAGTCGTTTTTATCGTTTTATAAATTTCATGTTTTCTTATCGTTAATTCCGTACTTGGTTGCATGACTTAGACGCAACCTCAGCCGCATTATGGTTCGCAGCAAAGCTACAACAATCCCGCTGGATATCATCCGGCCCAACAGCAGCACGGAGCTAATCAATATTCTGAGCAATATTTGGTAACGGCCATTAAAACTGATCCTGCCCCACCAGTGGTGCATTACCAACCTCCAGCATACAAACCCGAGTCACCGTTTAATGGCCAATCGTACATCATTGAACCTTCTTACGTCCTTAAACCCTTCCGGCCAGAAACTACCTACCACGCCCAAAACTACCGTCCTCACAATCCCGCTCCCGCTGTTTACCAACCCACTTATCATGCTCCTGCGTATCCAGCCTATCAAGCTCCAGCATATCCAGCGCCTGTTTATCCAGCTCCGGCTTACCAACAACAAGCGTATCCAGCTCCGGCATACCAAAATCCAGCGCAGTCTTCAGTTTACTTGGTATATTCTACCCCATTATTGGCCGGGTATTCCACGCAGACGGCCAGTTCAGGAATTGTTACTAGCATAGTGCCATCCGCAACTCAAGCGTACACAGCTTCTATTGCTCCTGAAACTATTTCATCCAGCCCGATTGAACCGAACGCGGTCGTTGAATCCAAAGCATCGGAACCATCCGTTCAATGGTCAGACAAACAATCAGACGCCAATGCACTAGGTCAAAAGTCTGCAGCAAATCAAGGCATTGGTAAAGAATCTGCAGAAAACGAAGAATCTGGATCGACTACCCAAGAAAGTATTCCGAAATCTTACAATAACAAAGAGGATCAAAATAGTTTGGAAAGTCCGAATCCGCCTTTCTATCCAATACCAGCTAACCACACTTCCAAAGCGGTTTGGAAGATTCCCAAAACAGGTAACAGTTATGGCACGACACAAGACAGCAGCGCGGAATCCATACAAGATGCTGGTGACAAAAGCGATGGAATTAATCAATTCAATCAAAAGAGTACGACGTATTCGAACGGAGCAGAAATCGAAGAAAGTAGCAGGTCCAGTCTGGCTTATAACGTCAACAAAGATGGGGCAGAAAATAAAGAAAGTAGTGAGATTACTACTGTGGACCGGGTCACTGAAATTTCAGTACAAGGAAAGCTAACCAAATACGAAGGCCAGACTCAACAAAATTCGGTCATATCTAGTAGAGAGACATCCGATGATAATATCGAAACGGGTGTGGTCGAACTGGTTAGCCAAGTGTCACTTCAGTATGAGAAACCGAAATCTGGATCATCTGTTTATTACGAGCAAGGACCCAGCATTGCTGTACAGGATGTCAATCAAACCAATGGAGAAAGCAAAGAGCTCGTTCGTGACCAACCTATTACCGAGACCGGTGCACAAGAGAAAGAACAAAATGGAGAAAACAATTCGGAAGAAGCTGAAAGGGAAGCAACACCAGTAACCAATACGAATTACGGAGATTCTCAGCCTTCAAAGAGCTTGTACTACGTCGGTACAAATGAAGAGAAGTCGGACGTTGCCAAGGAAACGGTGGAACAAAAAGAGGTATCACAATATGGCCAATCCAGCATCAATCCACAAAAGTTGGTTAAAACGGAAGAAGACGAAGCTGATGAAAGCAATGAAACTACAGAAATATCTGTTTCTAAAACGAATTATTTCGCAAATCAGCTGAATCCACAAGAACCAGCTGTGAAAACGGAGGGGAATAATTCAGCACCGGCAGCAGCACTCGTCGATGAAGATAATAGCGATGAAGGGCCTAGTATAGTAACATCTGCAGTCACGATTCAACCAGCAGTACCTGCTTATCAAATTCCTTACTACCCGCCGAGGCCTGCGGTGCCGAAAATATTTAGACCCAAGGAAGAATCAGAAGAAGTCGAATTACCCATTGCCGGATTTGGCGAGAAGATCAAAGCTTTCACGAAATTCGCAATCGCTGTTCAGAAAAGTAACCTGCAAACTCAACCAAATCCTGTAACAGGTAAATACGACAGTAGTTCTACGCCATCGGTATCGAATACCATCAAAGAGGTCTCTCAAAAACAGCCTGAAAGTACAAAAGAAACAAGTGCTGAAAATTATGAAACAAATGCAACTGATAAAGCAATCAACGCTCAGCCAGCCATTGAATATCCAACAGAGGGCCCCACATTTCACGCCAGTCTGTTCTACAAAAAGCCTGTCCCCCAGGAAAATGATTCTTCTGGAAGTGACCTCACTCAGCCATCAACTAACATCGTCTTGCCCCAAGAAGAAATTCAAACAGAGCTACCCTACATTACCGAACCACTATTCTATGCACAAGCAACAGAGAAGCTTCTGGCATCTCAACTTGCAAGCACCGCCAATGTTCAAGTAGCTGAACAAGATGTTGAGAATGTGGACCTCGTTAAGGAAGACTACGTGCCCGTTAAAAGTACAGAACCGAATTACAGCGTACGTATTGTGGCTGAAAAGATTTCACGTGATCAACCTGTTCAAGTCGTTAATGCTCTTAACGTTTATTCACCTCCAACGGTTGACACTGTTCCAGTGACTGAAATTTCAAGTGTCACGGAGCCAGTATCGATCATCCAAATGCCTGTCTTGGCTCAGGATCCCATGGAGAAAACTAGCTTTTATGCGACTCAAAGAATTTACACTGCATCCGTAGATATTCCTGGTAATGATTACGTAACTACCCCGAAGCCGACAAGTTACGTCCAAGACCAGAATCCTTACGTTACGAGCACTTACGCTTACATCGAGGAAGCTGGTCTTTCAGCAGAGTATCAAAAGGAAATTGCAGCAGCCCAAAACGAAGCCGAACCTTTTGCCAGCAACGATGATCGTATTCCAAACGAAGCCCAGAGTCAGACTGAAGTTCCAGATGTTTCACAGGAAGAAATTTCTTTACCTGTTGTATCTCCCGTGCCCAATACACCTTCCGGAGACGCTCTTACAAAAGCCCAATCCGCAGAAGATGTTTCATCTGAGGTCACCAGCGTTCCAGTGACAGAGCTTGCGTATCTAGAAGTAACCTATGAAGCTGAAACAGTTACTACTAAAGCTAAACCTGCAGAAGAAGTCTCTTCTGAGCTAGCTTATGCCCCAGTTACCCAATCGACATACTACCAAGAGGAAATCCAAACGGTTTCGTACGATGCTGAATCGACTCCCAAAACTCAATCAGCAGAAGACGTTTCATCTGAAGTGACTGACGCTCCTGTTACCGAACCTGCCTACCAGGAGAAACCTGAACTTCCTTGGTACGAAGCTCCAGTAGTCACCACTGTTAAGGCTCAATCCGCAGAAGATGTATCAGCAGAAGTCATCAATCCAGTAACCGATTCGAACGATCAAGACGAAGCTACAGATTTACCCGACATTGCGTGGACCAGGTACAAAACTCCAGCGGTTAACCAAAATGACGTTGAAGCCGTGACAGCTCCTTATGAAACCGCACCGTCCTACAGTACCTCAGATCCTGATTCAACATCAATCGTAGTCGGAACAGTATTCCATATCAACGGCGGGGAATCTTTACAGTCTGTGACTACCGGTAAAACAGATGACCAGCTGTTAAGGAATACTTCTCTTAGCAATACCATCTACGGTAAAAAGATAACAGATGACCAGCTGTTAAGGAATACTTCTCTTAGCAATACCATCTACGGTAAAAAGATTCCCGATCATCCTCTGCCATGTCAATCGGACAAGAGCTCCGAAGTAGTTTCTTCACCGACATGGCTTTTTAATACGGCCGCTTTGGCTAATGTGCCACTGGACAGCCGTGAGTCGAGCGATGAAGATGCAGCCACTTTAAGTCCGACGACTGTTGTTCCAGAAGTGACGACAATCTTCGTTGCCCCTAACGAGGCAAGTGAGACGACAACAGTGGCTTCAGATGGATACAAGTACATTTTTAAATCACGTCCTACACCTAATCGTTTTTACGAAACTAAAACCACCACGGCCGAGCCATCGTCTAATTCGACAAGTACTGCCCAGCAGACTTCTAGACGTCCTTTAGTTGTCATCGGTAAACCGGTTGAAATGAGGAAACCAATCAATGGTAGGGTGTATTCTAGGCCTTCACCAGTGCCGCCAAGGAAATCTCAAACATTAGCGCAGATCAAGATTTTACCCACTCGTCTTCGATCGTCGACGTCTACCCTTCACTTGCCCAATCGGCGTTTTTTCATCGGTAGGTCGTTAATGGCGAACGAAAAGGCTAATCAAGAAAGTAAAGAAGACGAGGGAGGAAAACCCAAATAAAGATTTAAAAACATAAATCTTTAAAAGACGTTTTTAAAAAGGGAAATTTTTTAGAGCTTCTTCAACGTTTCTGGTGCCGGGCACCAGAGTGATGCCAAGATGGCTTCGCGATTCGCTATTCATTCTTTACGAGTTTTCGGAGATTGTTGTAGTATAAATCATTTTGTTAATGTCCATTGACTTGTTATTGGTGTTGTCCTAATTGTTTATAAATACAGAGATAAAATAGACTGGTTATAAATTGCTTTACGTGTCCGTCTTACGAGTTTTAACTAATGCTGCTGAATCTACGGGCGTGCACTTGTAACGCGTAAAGTTTAAAAAAAAAAAAAAACTAAACATTAGCTTCCTCACGGTCTTAAAACAACGGGAATATACACTTTAGAGAAGATAGAAGATCAACTGGTTCTGTTCACCTCTTTACTGGACGCAACCTAATAAGATAAATGCATTTAGAAAGGAAAGTTGATGTCCTAGATGGCCTGCCCCGAGGCATTTGAACTTCTTTTTAGATCAGTAAGATCTAGCGAAATGTGCTGTTGCTATGTTCACATTTGATGATGTCGGAATTAAAGGTATTGAAACACGGCGATAACAAACCAATTAGTAAGAGAGACTATTAGGTGGTTGCTAATCAACATGAATTTCTTGATTATTTACAGTCGAATTATCGTAATTCTTCGGGGATTAACAAGTGCTCAGAAATAACTGTTGAAATGAAATCACGTGTTCGAGGAACGACGGGGAACCCAAAAGAAGAACGCCAACAAACGATTACATTCAAGATCGTGTAGTAAAAGTTTTTTTGAATATGGTCACTTGCCATCACTTGTCACTGTCAACTCTTTCGTCATCTAGAAAAAGATCGGGATTTCATTTGGCATTCAATGAAAGATGGTACAATGAAAAATCGTCGCATACCTGAAAAGGGATAGCCAAGGTAAACAGAGAAGAGATATACACACAAAAAACTGTTGAAACCGCGGGGAAAGTTGGTTTCCAAGACATCTAGAAATAAATTCTTCAATAACTGCGCCAAAATTGTTTCAATTTTGCATACATGTGCCTTCTTCTTGATGCCCCTTTCCTTACATATATAAACAATGGGGCCTGCCACAGTAAAACAGTTCCGTCACCGACCAGCAGCTCAACAGGTCAACCCTCGCTCGCTCTGAACAACAACCATGAAGGTAAGTAAACGGTAGACCAGTGAAGTTTAACTCTCTATAACATTAAACTACGATTTCTTTATTGTTTCTGATTGCTACCCAGCTTTTTGTTTTTGCCATTTTGATCGCCGTCGCGTTGGCCGCTTACGAACCTGTCGTTACCATTAAGGATGTTGCTGAAGCTGAACCCGTAAGAACAATTTATTTCATCTCGCAACTGAAAAATAAGTAAATATTTTTGATGAAGGACGTATATAATCTTTGCTTTCCAGGTCGTTGTTCCACAGCCATACAGTTTCGGATACAACGTCAAGGATGATGAGACTTTCAACGATTTCTATCACGCCGAGAACGCCGACGGAAACGTAGTCACCGGAACTTATCGCGTTGCCCTTCCCGATGGCCGCACCCAGATCGTCACCTACAAAGCTGATAAGGACGGTTACACCGCTGATGTCAAATTCGAAGGTGAAGCCAAATATCCCGAATTCGTGGAACAGAAAGTCCAAAAGAATTACTAAGGAGGAGTCATATTTAAACTATCTGGCATAACCGGGACTGTCGGTCACGTATACATAATCAATTTCGGGGTAATAATTTATTCAATACACATATCCGTACGGCATTCCTGTTTCAATCCATGGTGACATGAAGCTATTCCACTGATTTGCAGCTTCTCAGTTACACGAAAATTAAGAGGCGATGCGTTGGATTGTTTTAGGAAAGGCTTTAAGCGAAACGTACGTGTATTTGGTATAAACCAAACGTACGGGGAAAATCCTACAGGTAAACCGGATGCGGATTTATTGAAACTTAATGTTTTCGTCGCTGTGTCCCTCGACAACTGTTTGGCTAAAATTCTACTAGCAATTGACGCGTTCGGATGGGAAACTAATAGCCTTACATTAGCATACTCACTGTTCGGAGGTGTAGAGGACAATGCGCACAGCATTACATTCTCGATTATGTAATCCCTATGTTACTTTTTGATCTTCAAAAGTTCTAAACGGAAAATCTCGCGTCTGGCATAGGAGCAGCAGGTATTACGCGTTGTTTTCTTGCGAGGTACAGTATTTCACGTCTCTCAAGTACAAATCTATCGCGTTATGTGATATCTGAGGATTCTTACTTAATATATTTTTATTGACAACGATTCATTTTTAGTTGCATTGCGAAGTAGAGGTTACAACACTTATACAGTTAGGATACATTTATAAAGTTTCTAGTATTTAGCGGGTGCCTTGTAGGCAGGAGCTGGGTAAGCTGGAGCAGGATAAGCTGGAGCTTTGTAAGCTGGGGCAGGATAAGAGGCAGCTGGTTTGTATTCAGGGTATTTGGCCTGTCCCTCGTATTTGACGTCAGCGACGTATCCGTAACTGTCAGCCTTGTAGTTAACGATCTGAGTGCGGCCATCGGGCAGGGCAACACGGTAAGATCCGGTAGTCACCTTGCCATCGCTGCTCTCGGAATGGGCGTAGTTATTGTATGATGGGGCATCATTCACTTCCCAAGCAAAGCTGTACGGCTGTGGTGGCTTTAATTGAAATAAGAAAAATATTCACATAGTTACAAGAAGTTGAAACAATTGCACTGCATTATTTGAATTTAGACGGTTGCAGTAAACACTTACGTAAGATTCGGGTTTGTACGCTGGGGCAGGGTAACCGGGGGCTGGATAAGATGGAGCCGGGTATCCGGTGTTGGCAGAGGCGATGGCAACGACGGCGGTGAGGATAAGGAACTGCAGTAAAAGTAATTCAAAGAATTGTTTCGTTATAGTTTTTTGTTAGTTACTTTCCATTTTCTTAAAGAGCCACGTGCTCTTGTATCAACGGTTACCTGCATGTTGTGAGTTGTTTTGAGGTTGGAAGCAGGTGGATAACTGATGCCTTAAACCCGACCAATTTCAGCATTTATATACCGAGTCTGAAAAAGAGAGTCACACACTTTCTAGGGTGTGGGTATAGTTACGAGTAAGATGTTGCAACCGCAAGATTCTACTAGTGAAGGGTTGTACGTTCACAAACAATGCAGACTAGGTAGTACAACCCCCTGCTGAAATTAACTGAATAAATTTTTAATTTGTAAAGCAAGGACATATTTCTATGTGGAGACGACAACCTATAGCGCTAATGCTTATGCGTATTTATCCATACCAAACTTAAAAACACGCGGCTGTATGATACATAATGTGTATGCAGGTTGTTAATGAGTATGTCCTGATTTTAGTTAACGTCGACAAAGGAAACAGTGTTATAACGTCTCCGATATCTTACAGGTTATTCAAACTTGTCACCTCATGAATAAATGCGTATCGTTCTACTTTCCTTTCTCTCTGAAACATAGCAGCATTCTTCCTTTCCATAACTTACGGGGAACTGTAACACTGAATAATGGAAATTCAGTGACGTAATGATTAAGATATCTATCAACATAATACACACCTTAAACTATCGATTATTCATTGACAGGTTGGCTTGTGTGGTTTCCACCAGCAACCAATCAATGGAACAACGTTCTTCTGGTTTAACACCATTTGCGGGTGCGGTATACCATACGCCATCAGTTAACTTTACTTTCATTTAGCTATCACTAAACAGCCACGGAAAACGGAGGTATAACATTTCATGTGAAAATCCATCTTTTATTCTGATTGAAAAGAAACACCATCAAATGTAAATTTTATACACATTTTATTTTGTTCAACCAAAAATAACTCATTCCATCATTTACAACCATACGGGAATAAAAAGTAATACATCTTTCGAAAATCGAATTGCAATTCATTTAGTCTTTTAGTATTTAGCTGGGGCCTTGTAGGCAGGAGCTGGGTAAGCCGGAGCAGGATATGCTGGAGCTTTGTAAGCTGGGGCAGGATAAGCAGCAGCTGGTTTGTATTCAGGGTATTTGGCCTGTCCCTCGTATTTGACGTCAGCGACGTATCCGTAACTGTCAGCCTTGTAGGTTACAATCTGAGTGCGGCCATCGGGCAGGGCAACACGGTAAGATCCGGTAGTCACCTTGCCATCGCTGCTCTCGGAATGGGCGTAGTTGTTGTATGATGGGGCATCATTCACTTCCCAAGCAAAGCTGTACGGCTGTGGTGGCTTTAATTGAAATGGGAAAAATATTCCCATTTGTTACAAGAAATTGGAACAATTGCACTGCATTCTAAGAATGGTAGACGGTTGCAGTAAACACTTACGTAAGATTCGGGTTTGTACGCTGGAGCAGGGTAACCAGGGGCTGGATAAGATGGAGCCGGGTATCCGGAGTTGGCAGATGCGATGGCAATAAGGGCGGCGAGAATGAAGAACTAAACGGTGTCCAACAAATGTTAACATTAAATTCCCGTTTTACTGGATTTCCAGTGCATAGTGATATTAACTTTACCTTCATGTTGGGGAGTTGTTGGTAGTTTTGAAGCAGCTAAATAACTGATACTTGAAATCGGCCAACTTCAGCATTTATATACCAAGCCTGAAAAAAGAGCTCGAAAAGAGAGTTACACAGTTTCTGGAGGTGGGCGGATACGCAAAATGTTGCAATAGCAGACCTGTACAAGTGAAGGGACCTCCTCTCTCCGAAAAGGTTCGTGAACAGGACATTAAAAGCATTGGGTGTACCAGCCTACTTTTTCCACCGTCTACACCTGAATGCTTCTTCCTCACAGTCTGCTAGATATTGATCTGCAATTTCCCTTCAAAATTGTAGTCTAAATAAATTTCCCTTTCGTGGTGTGGTCGAAAAGAATACCATTCTGTTGCGTGCATCTTATTTTGTACTGCCCAACCAATTATTCGTGTCTCGTTTGACATGAGTGTTGGAGTTGGTTTCTTTTTGTCGAGGTTAAAGCAGTTGAGAAAGTCTTTGAATTTTAAGGGAAGCATTCCAGAAGCAATTCAAGTTGTTCATTTTACATTTTGAACATAAGATACACCTGTCATGACATTTGAAAAGGTAACGAACTTCATGTCCAGTGCTTTATATGCATATACGACTATAATTAGAGGGCATAACCTGTTGCCGTTATCGTCTGATTTGGGACTGTGTTATGTATGGAAAATACTACGAATTGAATTCTTACTAGGGAAATTGTATCTGTCCATGTTTTAGAAAACGTAAAAAATGCGACCATGCAATGCGTGATATGCAAAATGCTAATTACAGCATGTGATGATTTAAAAGAAACGTGAAACTAGAAAAACCAGTGTCATGTTAGTTACGATATTTTGCATAGTCTACATTTATACAGCTAGTCATCTCATGAATATGCAATTCGATTTCCCGTTTTCCTCTCAATGCAGAAGCGCCGTTTCCTTATTTCCAACAAGGAACTGAACAACTGAAACGATTGAAATTCAAAAGTGTAATAATTTCATGTATATTTCTCTGATTCACTTAACAAAACGAATACATCGTGGCTGATTGGCTTGATCATTCCACCTCGCAAACAAGTTTACAAAATGTCATTTGACTAATACTGAGAAGGAGCTTTGCTAACAGGAGTCGATTTGTATACTGGAACTGCCGGAGCAGCTGCAGCGACTGGAACTTTGGAAGCAACATCAACCGGAGCACGATAGGAACGAGTAACTGGGGCCTTGTATTCCTTCTTCGATCGAGTTGTGTAAGGTAAAGTGGCCACAGTGACAGGAGCTTTGTATGCTACTGTGGCTAGAGTATTATACTGGGTAGTAGATGGGGTAGTAGAACTTTGATAGGATGATCCAGCAAGTACTTGGTTGACTGGAGCAGGAGATTTATAGGATGGAACAGCGTAAGATGCTGAGGGTTTGTATTTAGGGTACTTAGCTTCACCCTCGTACTTGACGATAGCCACGTATCCATTGCTGTCGTCTTTGTATGTAACTATTTGAGTGCGGCCGTCAGGAAGGTCAACGCGGTAAGATCCGGAGATGACTTTACCATCACTACTCTCCGAGTGGGCAAAATTGTTGTAGGATTCAGCATCGTTTAGTTGCCAAGAGAAGTTGTACGGTTTAGGCGTCTAAAGAAAAAGAAAAGACAGAAAGGATCAATTGAACGTCCAGAACGTTAAGTAGGAAGTTATTGTTAATTTAAACACGAGACAATTATTTGTATTCAATTAAATGTACTTACGTAGCTTTCGGGCTGGTAAGTTGAAGGGGCTTCATTGGCTTTGGCAGAGGGAGTTGGGTAAGCTGGTGTTGAAGTCGGGTCGTAAGAATTAGCTGAAGCAGCAGCAAATAATGTTGCAATGATGAGGAACTTGATCGTTCAAAAATACATTTTTATTAGGATATAATTATTGTACTTTTTTTTTTAATGCTGCGCAACGTTTTAACTGAAATTTACCTTCATGTTGTCGCCTTGTTGTGAAGTAGGAAGCAGCTGAGTAACTGATACATGTGATAAATCTTTCGCGCCCCTTTATGTAGCTACAAGACCATGAAGTCCCGAGGGTTGCGTGTCACGAAGAGACTGCGTTTAGGCTGACGAAGACTTTAGAAAAAGTGAAATTGTCCGGGTGAAATGATTTCCTCTAGCGAACAATTTTCACTTGTATAGTAGCCGAAATTGAGCGTTATCTTGGTAATATACAATTTCCGCGTATCCAACCCAAAATGTCCGTCTTTGATCGCCCATAGGGAACCCAAAACCCGTGTTTGTTTTGCACGCATTAGCCTAGTTTTCTTTCCCTTTCACAACGATCGCCAATGGAAGTATCCACTTGCGTTAAAATCACGAGTTCGCCTCACATCTAGCCTATTTACAGTGGCCGTTGTATACTGTCAAATCTGTTTTCTGGCTTGTACAAACGAAGGTTGGAACAAACATGTAATCATAAAGGGCGATGACATATAGAATTCTGGTGAATAATTACATGTTTGGTAGACAAACGGGAACTTGGTTCGGGATATGATAATTGAGATCACGTTCTAATAAAACAGGTTCTACCTGACTGTTCCGGACACTGCGATTGTTCACCCAATGAGTACTACATCGCAGTTTTCGCCTACATTGGCTTTGATTTATTCGCGTTTTGGAGGTGAAGGTAGTTTGGTAAGGCTCAAAGGGAAACCTTGCAGACAAGAAGCAGGTCGTTAACCTTATATCTTAATTTATGCTCAAAATAGCGGGTTAATGTTGTGACAAGAGAATGTACATTTTTTTTTTCCTGCTTTATTCTGGATTTTAATCCCAATGATTTATCATTGACTGTGATCCCTTTCTCCCTCTTTTTTTTTTTTTTTTTAGAAAGACGAGAGGAATGATTAGGGCCCCGCAGGCAAGGCAACAATTCTTTTCTCTTTCCGATTTGTATAGATAAACACACTTTAGGCTATTTTGATTTTACGTTGTTTTACTGTGTTTGATTGCGTATCACGCGTTCGGTAGAAAACAACTGATCTACATTCGTTCTCACTCTTTCACATAATTTGACGCTGATTTGCCACTGCAATTTTGTTACAAATCCCAATTTAAAAAAAAACAATATCGAGAATTTCTATGTATAGGCTACTTATGTCAAAGATGAATCTCACAATATTTATTGGTTTCACGCGGAACATTGGTATATCATTTGAAATCAACTACTAGTTTCGCTCGTTTACCGTAACGTTAATGGTGACGGAAAAAAAAGGCTTCCAAATGAAAAGCGCCAACATTAAAGGCTTCCTTCAGGGGAAATAGTAAAAAGAAAAGACAAAAGATGTAGGCGTCTGATACGGATTGTATTTGTTTCGTACAAATAACAGATTGATAATTTACAATTGCATGCGAATAGGAAATTTTATATATCTCTTCGATAATCAAACTGCTTTAGCCTTTTAGTATTTAGCTGGAGCCTTGTAGGCAGGGGCAGGGTAGGCAGGGGCAGGATAGGCAGGGGCAGGGTAGGCAGGAGCAGGGTAGGCAGGCGCTGGATAAGATGGAGCTTTGTAAGCTGGGGCAGGATAAGAAGAAGCTGGTTTGTATTCGGGGTATTTGGCCTGTCCCTCGTATTTGACATCAGCGACGTAACCATAACTGTCAGCCTTGTAGGTTACAATCTGAGTGCGGCCATCGGGCAGGGCAACACGGTAAGATCCGGTAGTCACCTTGCCATCGCTGCTCTCGGAATGGGCGTAGTTGTTGTATGATGGGGCATCATTCACTTCCCAAGCAAAGCTGTACGGCTGTGGTGGCTTTAATTGAAATGGCAAAAAACATTCACATTAGTTACAAGAAGTTGAAACAATTGCCCTGCATTATTTGAATTATAGACGGTTGCAGTAAACACTTACGTAAGATTCGGGTTTGTACGCTGGGGCAGGGTACCCGGGGGCTGGATAAGATGGAGCCGGGTATCCGGTGTTGGCAGAGGCGATGGCAACGACGGCGGCGAGGATAAGGAACTACAGTACAAGTAAGTCAAAGAATTGTTTCGTTAGTTTTTCGTTAGTCACTTACTCCATTTTTCTTAAAGAGCCACGTGTTCTTGTGTCAACGGTTACCTGCATGTTGTAAGTTGTTGTGAGGTTGGAAGCAGGTGGATAACTGATGCCTTAAACCCGACCAATTTCAGCATTTATATACCGAGTCTCAAAAAGAGAGTCACCCACTTTCTAGGGTGTGGAAACTTACGCGCAAGATGTTGCAACCATGAAATTCTACTAGTGAAGGGTTGTACGTTCACGGACAACGAAGACTAGATAAGCACGGCCTCCTGTTGGTATCGTCTAAGTAAATTTTTAATTTGTTAAGCATGACCATATTATATCTATGAGGAGACGACATTCATTAGCACAAATACAAATGAATTTATCCGAAACAGACTTAAAAACACGGCTGAATGATACAAGATGCTTTCACAGGTTGTTAATGAGTACATCCTGATGTATTAGCATAAGAAAAGGCTGCCGTGACGGGTTCGCTATCTTAAAGAACAGGTATCACGACTTGCCCCATCCTGAACAAATGCATATCGTTCTACTTTCTTTATCTCTCTGGGACATATCAGAACTCTTCCTCATCGGTTATTTATGGGTAACTACGTAGATTTAACACTGAATAATGGAAGTTCTTTGCGTAATGATTTCGATGTCTGTTACGATGGTGTAGTATACAGTACCTAAAACTCTTAATCATTGACAGGTATATTTGTGTGACTTCCG
Source organism: Daphnia magna (assembly GCF_020631705.1). Lineage (NCBI taxonomy): Eukaryota > Metazoa > Arthropoda > Branchiopoda > Diplostraca > Daphniidae > Daphnia > Daphnia magna. The sequence goes on along the minus strand of NW_025533138.1, from coordinate 122,153 downwards.
ACAATGATCAATTATTAGAACAACGTTTTCATGCTGGTTTAATACGAATTGCAGGTGCGCTACTCCATACGGCATCATTGACTAACTCCACTTTCATTTACCTTTTACTTAACAGCTACAGAAAAGGAGGCTTTTTAAAAAGAAATCTTTGCTTCTGCTTGAAAAGGAAATACACTCAAATGTAAATCTTGTACACATTTTATTTCGTTCACACAAACAACACATACGTCATTTACAAATATACGGGAATAAAAAATAATATGTCTTTTCAAAAATCGAATTGAAATTTAGTTAGTCTTTCAGTATTTAGCTGGGGCTTTGTAGGCAGGAGCTGGGTAAGCCGGAGCAGGATATGCTGGAGCTTTGTAAGCTGGGGCAGGATAAGCAGCAGCTGGTTTGTATTCAGGGTATTTGGCCTGTCCCTCGTATTTGACGTCAGCGACGTATCCGTAACTGTCAGCTTTGTAGTTAACGATCTGAGTGCGGCCATCGGGCAGTGCGACGCGGTATGATCCAGTGGTCACTTTGCCATCGCTGCTCTCAGAATGGGCGTAGTTGTTGTATGATGGAGCATCATTCACTCCCCAAGCAAAGCTGTAAGGCTGGGGAGGCTGGAATCAAACAAAACCAGACAAGTTAAATCAAATTGAACTTATTTTGATGATAAAGATCTAATAAGCGCATACGTAAGATTCCGGTTTGTAAGCTGGAGACGGGTAGGCTGGGGCTGGATAAGCCGGAGACGGGTAAGCAGTGTTGGCTGAGGCAACAGCAACGCAGACGACCAGGATGAGGAACTATTCATTATTCAAATTTGTCATTATTTGAAACTGACTTCGCCTTATGTGTTTTGAATTATAGTTTACCTTCATGTTGAGAGTTGTTGTTAGGATGAAAACAGCTGAATAACTGATACCTCAATCGAACCGTTTACGCCCTTATATATCCGAACATTTCCGACGATCCCGCAAAAATGGGCGGAGGATGGCATGCCCATAAGTGAATGGAGTTCGTGTCGGTGAACAAACGTGCGGGGAATGTTCGAAATTGGATGTGTTATAGTCTACTTCTGTTCCACCCGAAATGCTCCCTCTCTGCTGCCCACCTTCTATGGATGGTGGACAAAAGAACCTACGACTCATGCCATAAATTTTTAGCCTAGATTTCTTTCCCTTTCACTCGCTGAGCTGAAATTACACCATGTTGCAATCAACATTACAATTTGTTCAATTTGGGCTTGTTAAGCTCTGTAGGTTTTATGCAGTTAAGAGGCTTTGTGTCATAATTATTCCATTCAACGCGTAGTTGTACACGTAACCTTGTTTTAATCATATCATTTGAATAAAGCCACCGTGCATGTTCTTTGCTTTAGTTTCAATTGCGTTCAACCTTACAATTGAATTGAACGCCCAACTACTCTCAAGTCGGTAATTTAAATTTAATAAGAGAACATGAAATTTAAAACAGTTTCATGTTCATTGATGCATCCTTACGATTAGTTTTGGGTTTTTTTTTTTTATGGGTGAAGGTAGTTTCACAAGTGCAAAATCGCATGAATAACTGCGAGAGAGAAACCTCCCATTCCAAAAATCCGTTCAGTCAACATTTTGTTTTTTTTCTTTTCGAGGATGGCAAATAACCGTTTTTAAAAATCAGATAGCAATAAAAATTAAGCAACATATCGTGCTTCTCGATGCGTATTTTCCCTCTCTGTTGGGCGCACATATAAATGATATGCTAGTGATTTCAGATTTTTTGTAAGCTTTCTTTTTCTGCAACCATTCCTTTTCTTTGCCGGTTGATTAAATAACAAGATAACAAGTTCTTGCCAATTAAAACAGAAATTTTCAAAAACATAAATAAATTTATTATTATTTTTTTTTTTTTAAAGGACGGCTATGGGTGCATACAATTCATAAGCTATGAAACACAAAATGCGATACATTTGTATGCAATTCAATATCGAGCGCGACTCTTGTAAACAGGGGGCTTGTATGCAGGGACCCTGTAGGTGGAGGCCTTGTATTCGGGAGCCGAATAAGCAGCAGGTTTGTAATCGGGAGGCGGGTATTTGGCTTCTCCGTCGTACTTGACATCAGCGACGTACCCATTGCTGTCGGCCCTGTATGTCACTGTTTGACCACGACCATCAGGAAGTTCAATTCGGTAAGATCCGGTCACGACTTGACCGTCGCTGGTCTCCGAATGAGCATAATCATTGTAATATTCATCTTTAACATCCCAGGAGAAACTGTAGGGTTCGGCTTTCTGGAAATGAAATTGTTTGTGGTAAATCATCAAATTTGATATTGAGGTTTTGAATTCATTATGTACGTAGGTCTCAGGTTTCTCGTAAGCGGGCGCCGAATAAGAAGGAGCTTCATAAGCTGGTGCCGAATACGACGAAGGTTTGTAAGTTTTTGCCGGATAAGTTGACTTGGCTGCGACGATCGTCACGAGTGCGGCGAGGATGAGAACCTAAGAATCATCAGGTTAACTTTAATTCAGAAAATCGTATTGGTTTTTGCGACCATGTTTACCTTCATGTTGGGGACTTGTTGTGGTGTTTACAGCAGCTGGATAACTGATACCCAAAGTCCAGCAATTTCGACATTTATATAGCACATTGTCCATGTGCAGTCACGAAATCCCTCACGTCCATTTGCAGACTGGGCATGGATGTCAAAACCGGGTCAAGATCCCCCCCACATTTTTACACTGAAGGCAACTCCTTTGGCGTGGAAATGTAAATGTTCACGTTCATAAATTGGACTTAGTAGGTATAACGTAATGGATACGTTCCGGTTTTATTATTTTTATTCAATTTTTGTGTGTGCTGACGGTATGTATACCCCACCCGAAATGTCCTTGATATTGAATCAACGACTTGTTTCATGAGTAACCAGAGATTTCTCTCTCTCTTTTCACGCATGATTAAGTGATTCCGATTTTGGCAGTGACTATTGAACTAAAAAAAAAAAAAAAAAAATCTAGATCGATAACAATATTTAATAAATAAATAGTTTCCATTACAATTTTATTGGATGTTGTGAAAATCGTGTGACTCGCAAAACAACCTTGCAATATCGATAGCTAAGAACCAAAGTGATTTTGAAATTAAAATTTTTAACAAGGTCATTGTATTTTTAGAACGATCAGCAATACATCTGATTGCACACATTACACAGTTAAGAGCATATAACATTGTCAATCTCAGAAAATAAAAAAACATTGTACTTAGACATAAACTATAGTTTTGGGGCTCGCACAGCTGGCCCTATTATTTTTTTCATGTTTACTTTCCATGTTTGTAAGTGACCACTTTGTTAGGAGGAACGTTATTGTACCCTGGAGCTATGTAAATAGGAGTTTTGTACACCGGAGCAGTGTAAGGAGCAACTCGTGTGATGACGGGAACCTTTTTCGCATATGGTTTGTAAACAGTGAACGGTTTTTGAGGTAAAATCTGGTAAGATGCTGCTTTGTAAGCTTTGGGGGTGTAGGGATGAGTCTTGTATGCGTATGTGGTAGTCGGGTAATGTTTTGGACCTGGGGTAGTAACAACAGGAGTCTTATAAACCGGATCGAAATAGATGGGCTTCTTATAAGCTGGGGTAGTAACCGGATAAGAAGCTTTGGGTTTCTTGGGTGCCTTGGGTGCCTTTGGTGTTTTACTGGGAGACGGAGTTTTGTATGCAGGGGTAGTGGCAACAGATGTCTTGTAAACTGGGGTAGTGACAGGCTTTTTATAAGCCTTGTTGGCGGTCGTTTTTTTATTGGCTTCGGTGTAGTTAACGGCCTTGTGATAGTCTGGGGTAGTAGAAGGTGCAATAGAGGCTGGGGTAGTGACAGGCTTTTTATAAGCCTTGGTGGCGGTCGTTTTTTTATTGGCTTCGGTGTAGTTAACGGGCTTGTGATAGTCTGGGGTAGTAGAAGGTGCAATAGAGGCTGGGGTAGTGAAAATCGACGTCGTTTTGTAGTCTGCTGTTGTGTAAACAGGCTTGTAATTTGAAGTAACGGATATTGGTTTCCAAAATGACGTGCTAGACGGAGGAGGAACATCGTACGTCTTCGTTGTGTGTGGAACTTGGGTAGTGTCGACAGCCTTGTCACTAGACGGGGTGTATTCATATTCCTTGTAGGACGATGTGGTGCTAGATATCTCTTGATAAAACAGTGCCGTCGGAAAATTGTAAACTGGTTCTGTGAAAAATTGTTCGCTTGATTTCTCATCAGATGATTTTCGTGATTTTTCATTCTCCCATTCGTTTAGTTGATTTTCTTTGACTGAATTCTCATAGGATAGCTCCTTGTAAGACGGTTCAACGTTCTGCAGTCCATAATCAGCTGACTTGTAGGATGTCCCGAAGTCGTCTGCTAGTTTCTTGTACTCGACTGGTTTAGACTCACTGTATTTGGCCTCTCCTTCATACTTGACATCAGCGATAAATCCTTTTCCTTCATCTTTGTAAGTGACGTGTTGATGACGTCCATCAGCAAGTTGAACGTGGTAATAACCTGACACTTTACCCTGTCTATCTCCAACTCTCGTATCGCCAAAACTAGTGTAATCATCGCCCTTGACTTCGTAACTGAACTTGTAAGGCATTGGGCTCTGTATTGTGGTAAAAGAACGTTAACGTTTCGACTAACGAGTCTTCTTAAAACAGTTAAATTGCCAATCTTACACTGGATTCGTGTGCTGGAAGAGGATTGTAAGGCTTGATGGGAGGTGGTTTTGCTGTTTGTTTGTCGTATCGAGCTTCAGAAACGACGATGGAAACCAAAACCACGAGAATAAGGAACTGTCATCAAAGAGGTTAGAATTATTATTAAACTATATTTGTTTTTGTTTTTTCTTGTGTACACTTACCTTCATCTTAGTGGATTGCAAGTCACTGTTAAGACACTCGAAAGACAACTGACAGTCCATCAGGTGTTGATTGTTATGGTATATATACTGTGGGCTTAGACCATCATCACAAATTGAAAATGGCTAGGCCAATTCGATATACCAGCCTCACTCTACAATGTGGGAAAATAATCGACAGTGACAAAAACCTTAACCGAGGAAAAAAGCTATCAAGGGTGTAGTCGATTTTCACTGAACACAACCAACTGGTTAACGCTTTCTCCCCCAATGTAATTTTGCACATCGTCAGAATATTTTGCCTTCCGTATTGATCCTGTCCAGGGTTCTCACCTGTTCGTCTTGCATTAGAAATGTAGCTTTGCATTACATAATGATGAGAGCACAATGTGATACGAGACAGTTTCTACCAGATGTTGAATAGATTGGGCTTTCACTGATCGATGCAACAATCGGCCACAACCAGCATCCATCGTAAGATCATGGCGGAGAGTAGAAGGAAAAACTTTACTATTGATGTCTCCACACGCCACATTAATTATCAAGCCGCATCATCAACGTATTTTGCGTTTCACCATAGCGGAAATCGTCTGTTTTCTTTATGTTTCCCGCTTGCGTTCATTGTCGCAACAGTCTGGTATCCAATTGATCTCAACAATTCCGTCGAATGGAGTCAATTCCGAGCTGCCGTTGCAAGGAAATTGGCCGTCTGCTTGCTTACCGCAAGGTGAATTCAAATTGTATTCAAAGTCTACAACGTAGACGGCATTAATACCAAAATTACGCTGAATAATTCATGAAGAACAATGGGATACATTGACAATGAAGGTAACGCCGGCACCTTTCGTTACAATCTCGAGTGATTTAATCTAAACGTATGCGGTAACCTCTCGTATTGTTTTTGCTTGACAACATTGAAACGTACATTAGGTGATGTCAATGGTTTATCTTATGAAAGCTTTCGTTCTACAAAAAAAAAGAGTAAGATCTTGGGCCTTGAATTCATTCCGTTTTGACTCTGTGAGATCAAAAGGAAACGACCAAGACAAAGAGAAATAATAAAAAGTTACATGGTTTCTCTTTTTCGCTATAGCCGGAGAAGAATTGAATGCGTACAACAACAACAACAACAACAAAACTTGGTATATTAAAAGCCTGCAGGTCTTTTATTGTTCAGTTTAAAACAAAAAATTTGAATCGGTGGATGTTGCAATATCATTATGAATAAAGAAGAGAGGAGGCCCCTCCTAACGGGAAATCTTTTATGGTGAGAAAAAAATTCGACTTGTGACCGGAGGTGGCAATTCAAAAATATCTGGAGCAAGGTGAATGCTAATATACAACATACAGTTGTAGAACGGGCTGCTTTTTAATCATAAAATAAAATAAAAAAATAAAATAAAAATATTTTCATATTATGGAAATGAGATGCGCTGCAGGAAGAGAGTGAAAGTTTCACTTGGCCCAAGACCAAGAAAATAAAAGTTGAACGACTTCATGACGCCAGTCTACAAACATTTGAAACCAGCCACCCAATGACCGATGTTAAATTGAAATTTAAATGTTATTATTCATCAAGTACCGTAACATACAACACCTCAGTTGGCATTGGAGGGAAAGAAGACAGCTTTGACGTGACTGGAAAGATCGGAGGCAGTTAGATCCGCACCGCGCCCGATTTTACTGCGTTCAATAACGCCTGCGAATGACGACGTCGTTTCTTGAACAGACATGGACCAAAAAACTTTCTTTCTGCCAGAAACGCAGGTGCAGCAAGATTTCATTTCCATTTTTTTCCATCAGTCATCAAGTTTTGTTTCATTCGAAGAGATCTGGGTGAGTTTTGGAAAATAGTTTGATTGACTGTTGCAGACTCTGTGCTGACTGGCAACATAATTATTCTTATTGTTTAGCTTTTGTGTGTGATGATGTGCTGTATTTTATTTTTTTTTTATTTGTTTTCTTTTCCTAGAGCAATTGCAATTGCTTTTGTTATAACCCATCAGACATTTGATTATTTACAGAAAAGAGAGCGTTGACTGGGCTTGTTTCAAACAGAAAAAGTGGCAATTTTTGGCAGGAATAGAATAACATGGCAAAGAATGGAATTGATGCATTTTAAAAAACGAAATCGAAATGATTGGCATTTGTAGATCAAATGGAAACTGGAGTGTCATTGTCTTCGTCGTCCATTTCGCTTTCGTTCACCGGCAACGAAAGCTCTGCATCCCGCTTGTTTTGCGGCTGGAACGAGGACAAATTGCAAGATAAATGCCCGCACACATGGTCCGGCTGCTGAGATGTTGGCGACACGCCCTGCTGAGTGGCCAACTCATTGCACCTGCCCAATCATTTTTTTTTTTAAGTGAAAAACAAAAGATTTAAGGAAAAGAAATCAGAATTTTTGAAAAATCCTATCTACAACGACACCAAAATGTTAGATGTTATTGACCAGCTGCCGACCCACCGTCTCTTGCTGAAGGGTGTGGCCTTCCCCGTTAACCGACTTGCATAATTGTTACACATAAAAACTAAAGTCATCTGGCCAGAATGGCCTTCTCTTGGGGGTCGTGCACTCAAACGTCAGACGAGAGTGAAAGGGTAGGTATGAATAATGTATACACCATTTTTTTTTTTTTTTTTTTTTATATCTTTTATTTTATTTTGTTTTTTTGTTTTTGGTTTTTTGTTTTTTGTTTTTTTATCGTTTATCACCTGCCTAGCTGGACGCAATTCGAATAGGGCGTTGGTCGTTTCTTTCCCATCTGCATTTTCTCTCTCTCTCTCTCTTCCCCTTTTTCTTGTTTTGTCCTATTGCGTAATTAGAATCAAACGATTTATTTCAGGGCAGCCCGCATTTGGAGAGGCAAAAGAACAAAAAGAACAAAATCATCTAGAGAGTTTCCCCTCCTCTACGCTTCGATATCCATTTGCGGGGGGGTGGAAGCCACCTGGAACATACTCGAGAACTTATTGAAAGAGAGAAGAAAAACGATTGAAATCGTGGAGTTTGCTTACTCATCAGGCAAACCAGAGGCCGTTTCACTTTCTTCCTTATCAGTCCCGTGATCCAACAGTTTTGTTTTTTCTTTTTTCTTTTTTCTTTCAACAATGCATAACGGTAAACGTAAACGTACGTATTTTCTTTTAATTACATTTACATTGACTGGCGTGTTGTAAGGTAATTCTTTTAATGTAACAAAATTTTAATGTTTTCATTGTTGTTTTTCAGGTAAAAATTACTCTTCCATTTTTAACACGGACAATTTTCTCTATTAGAAACGCTTGCCATCTAGCGTTGTGGAATGAGATTGTGGGAACCGTCTCGTTACGCAACCAACAGAATTAGCGGTACAGAAAAAAAACAAAAAAACAGAAGGCGGAAAAGAACACCGGTTGGTTTGTGTCATACTAAACGAGCGTATCAGTGACAATTCCAGCCGTTTTAGCGCTTGATGGGTTTTTGCCGAGTCCAAAAAAAAAAAGGCGGATCCGGAAATTAATCACCCTTTCGTGTGCGGTAAGTTATTTCTACATTGTTTATTACACTTCCCAGACCCAACAACAACAACAACAACACAAATTTAACCGACGTGCAACCTTATCGTTACTTTCTAAACTACACTGACACTTCCGTTTTTTCTGTTTGTTTTTTTCGATGATCGCGTGGGAATAGAGGAGGAAACGTATCCGTGACGTAAAAAGAAGCCCTTCATACTTTGCTCAGTTCATTATCGAGTTACGTTTACGACAATCATTTATGTGTAGGCCCTCCCCTCGCTCACGTGTGCACCTCAGACGCTTTTAAATTAGATGCGTTACCTGTACTGATGATCGATGTGGGCCTTCTCGATGCGCTTGTCTTTTGCTCGCCGATTCTGGAACCAGATTTTGATTTGGGTCTCGCTCAAACGAAGGGCTGCGGCCAATTCGGAGCGTCTGGTCCGCGAAACGTACTCGGCTGACTGGAACTCGACTTCCAGACGGAGTGTTTGCTCTTGGGTGAACGTTGTCCTCTGCCTCCGCTGACTCAGACCTTTGCGTTTCCTTCTGGCCACTTTCGACGGAATGGCGGGAGAAATTTTCAAATCAAATCAAGCAAAACACAATAGACGGGCAGAATGTCAAAGACTAGACTTGACTCACATAATTAAAGCGTACAATCTACCGACAGATATTTACAGTGCAATTTAACATTTTGGACACGGGGTTCGCCCATTTCAATATGTGGGAAAAACGTCAGTCGTTTGAAGGGAAACGCACAAAAGCGCGACCGATATGGGAGGTTAATAGGTTAATAGTTTCTGACATTTAATAAATAGATCCACCCCTCACCTTCCGTGTGATGGTTCCATAGACTCAACCCTCCTCCTGCCGACCCTTTTATTCTAAATATCGTATACGAGGAAGAGACAACAGATGTTTAAGAGAGGCGATTATTCTCACCCTCGTATCCGGTTTGAAGTGGGAGCTTCTTCCTCCCCCCTCCACTTTATTTCAAGTCTCTATGTCTTTTTTTTTTTTTACCTTCTCTTTTACCTTGTCAATATCCGTAATGGGGGTTAAGGTACAATAGGGGAGTGGTTTTGCGTCGAGTAAAAAGAGAGGGGGGAACGCGTGTTCATCACGGAAAACACAGATTATATTATACCTGTGCGCGATCAGTGCTGTAATTGTGCATACCTACCCTCCTACTCCCTACCTTTCAAGTAATGGGTACATATTCCCCATTCCACTCTCGTTTTCTTCTCGATGGTTGATCAAATCGGAATTGAATTGGTCATTGAAATTGCCATCGACACAATGCGCAATCCAATTCAAACGAAATCTTTGAATGGAAAATGGCTATGCTAGACTGCTACTCATTCAATAATTTGTCAAATTCTTTTTTGGGGGCTAATGACATCAGTTACCACTCGGGGGGTTGATGCATTTATCTACTTAAAAAAAATGGGTTTAAAAACGAAAAAAAAAGGACTGCGTGAATTAAATGTCCGAATAATCCAGGCACGCAATGCCAGACGTTTATTTTGTTATTTCTAAAAACGTTTGCCCATAGCCTAGTTGGTCTGTCAGTATTCTATTTTCTGTCTTTCTGTCGCTCCTTTGTGTCTGTGTGTCCGTGTGTCAAAAAGAACAGTGCAATTTAGCAAGTCTAATTCGGCTTAGACGGTTGGGCAGATGTTGCATCACGGACTGATGACTCTACACTCGAATATTCAACTTGACGCAGATGACACCCATTCGTTCATTTTCATGCTTTGCTACCGAAAACAAAATGTCTGACACTGCACAACATTTTAACTCGTTCAAATGGAGCTCCCCCCCCAAAAAAATGATTGAAATAATTCATATAATTGTTTACTTAAGGCCGTGAGCGCGGGAGGTAGCGAAAGCGGATCGAAAAAAGATCCTTGATTCCTGGAGGCCCAGAATAACTGTTCCGGATTCCACGACGGATAGAGATGCCAAGAGCTCGTTGCCGAAACGGATCTGTGTTGCTGAAGAGCTATGGCAGCAAGAGAGGAAGAATGTGCCGTCTCGGTAAGTGACCGATGAGTCACAATCTGCATACCGGATGCTGTAGGTTTGTCCTCCTCCGTCGAACTGGAAGAATCCGCTGACTTGCGATCGGTGCCGTAAATTTTGGCGAAGAATTCAGACGGAGACATGGGCACTTTCTTGGCATTGCCATCACTGTTCGATTGACTGGAAGTGGCCATGGCCATTGTTCAGGATTGACACTCACTTTGAACGGACGCCTGGGATCTACTGGCCATAACAATTAGTCTGGCCAGGTATATGTAATACATATCAAACCAAAAAAAACAAAAAAACTGAGCAATACTAACCTTTATTTAGGTTCCACGTGTGTGTAATACTGGCTGTGTTTTTTGAGGGAGACCCCAGTTGTTTGACACCCACCCCCCGACGTCCCTGTCTCCCTCGCCCACCTTCCTTACATCAGGCAGCCAATTGGGTAGGTTTCCATAACTGGTCTAGCTCCATTTCAATTGGCCAGATCTAAAATACTAGGCTAAATGTATGTAATAGTCAAACACATAAGCTGCTCATCTGCCTCCCCTCATTCTCCAGTCGGGGTGATATAGGTTCGTTTCGTTCGTTTAGGGAGGAGCAGGGGGGTTGCAGTGAGTGGGTGTAGGGGAAGCTCAACATCCGGCCAGGTGAATCCGTAGTGATTTTACATCAGGACCATCTCACACAGCGAAGGGATTTCACTACTTTGGTCAGACAGTGACTGAATGTTTGGATTTGGGAGCTGTCGAACGCACTCGTCTCTCGTGTTGTTATAACAATCGTGATTACAGTCAATTTCCCTAATAGATTACCCCCCCCTTTCCTTTTTTTTCCCCTGTGTTTTTGCAAACAGGGGAAATGAAATGTGCATAGGCCAGTTGACTGAACCAAAGTTGTTTTGATCCCTGGACATCACGTCTGTCCCCCTTTTTTTTCTTTCGTTAATACCTGTACTGCTTCTATTACTGATTAATTTTAGTCACTAACCCGTTTCCGCCCTCCTGTCAGTCCATCCGCCAGTTAAATGAGCCATAATAACAATCCATCATGAATGAGACGTACTTTTATTTTAGCCTTCTCACAGATTTTGTATTAAATCGATAATCAACATCGACATACATTGTGGCGGACCAGCCGACACTCTCCATGATAGACGTACTGTGCAATGGACATCACAATTGTTATGCAATCTCTATGCTAACCACATTCCAGCTGGGTTAATTGATTCGTGGTATCATTTGTTTTGTTTGTTTTGTTTTTTTTTTGGCTAAAACGCTTTGTTTTTTCGACTTGATTTTTCAAAAATGCTCTGATCAACAGATATTCTCTTTCTTCTTGACTTAATCTCTTTTGTTTTGGTTATTCCGGTTGTTTATTTTTGTTGTTGTTGTTGTTTTTTTTTTTATTTCAGACGACTATGTTGCGATGGAGTGGCATGTGACGACCAGCCGGCTGAGCAGCGCAGATGCAAGCGACGGGAACGTGAATAATTTCGGTCGAAACGACGTACTGGAGTTGCTGGTCGAGATAAGCCACTTTGATTGGCGACACGAGCGACACGCAACGGGCTGACTGCTGGCCCTGAGACTGGCCTGAAGAACACGGCGAAGATTCACAGAGGCAGTGCGAACGCAGGATCACGTCCGGAATTCGTTGAGGATTGGTGTCCCGCTGGATCTCGAACGGGCACAGAGAACGGCGTTGCAAATGGGGCGAACGAGGATCCGGTTGAATCGGGCATTGATGCCGTTGGTGATGAATTTCACGCCGGATTCTAATGAGAAATTCGCTGCCGTTGCTGCTGGATCGATTGGCCGTTTTCTCTTGCGCGTACATTTGCCTGTCCAGATCAACTGGATCGGCGGCAAACGGATGCACGGAAGATACAGGTAGGGATGCAGACATGCCGGCCACCACAGCCAATACCGTCGAACAGAGTATAACAACAGTTAAAAAACCTGGAACGGTTTGTTTCATTCTTTCGCGACTCGATCGATTAAATCAACATTTCATCTTTGCCTTTTCTTTTTTTGTGACTAAAGGAGCTGAAATGTTCTGCCTCGAGAAGAAGGATTTGAGCACGACAATTGATTTTAACTACACCTAACTATGGACCATGACTGACTGATGGCACTCTGGTGGTGTAGGCTCGGTCTTTACTACGCAGCTATTTATTCTACTGGATTTTTGGTTTTTCACGTTGGTTCGATCTAGCTCGAGATGCAGTCGGTAAGATTGCTGCTGTGCTATAGCCTATAGCTGCCTTGGAAAAAGAAAAAAAAAGACATTCGACGTTGGATTCTTGACGTCATTTGCGTCTATGGTGTTACGTGAGATCCAGCAACAGCGCTCGTTTCAACTGGTTACAATCAGAAATCGTTTTAACTTTGAAATTTCAGACTCCGTTAGAAATTTTCTTTCACCTTTTTCCTTTTTTTTTCTTCTTCGAATCGCCCCATTTTCTAAGTGTCTCTTGCATCACAATTGAATATCAGACGATGACGCGCTGGTTTGCATCTGCCTACCTTCGCAACTTTGCGGCAATCATTTGTTTTTTCGAGAGATCCAGACAAACGTATAGTTCAGCTAAACACCTTTGCGATGATATCGACGACCTATGTTTATCTCGTTGACACTCGTTCAAACGAGTTTCCATCGCATTTTTTTCTTCTTCTTCGCACTTTGGCTACCGTTGCGTTCGTCACGTCCACTCAATTTTACTTCACCATAACACGTGGATGATTTGTGATCTTCGATTAACCGACGCGCGGTGAGAATTTACAAGAAAAAACAAATGTGTTTTGCCCAGTTTTTCAGCATTTTTATTTATTTTTTTTTGTTTACATAAAGAGAGAAAGGGGTACATAGAGAGAGAGAACAAAAGAAACGCCAACGGATATTATCAGACACGTCAAAGATATCTGTGATTTAATTCACGGACAAAGAAGTTAAAAGCTTTCGCCTTTGCGGCAGAACGCGCCCAGCACGGCTGTAATGTGGTTAGCAACCTATTCAGTTATCCCCTGAATGATGATGACGGTAGACCTTCGTCTGGTCAGAGGGCCGATGAGAACCGGAATAATTCAGTCCAGCGTAGAGTCGAGCTCTCATTGGCCACTTCTGTATGCAATACATAAAGAAAACACGACGTTTGTTACCCTTATCGTTAGACAATTTATCCGATATAACGTCCACCACATTGATGAATAGAAAATCACCTTGACCGGATGAAAAGTGACGTTATTCTGGTTCGTAGAATTATTGGCTTGCAAATGAGTCTGTTGTTCGTCGTTGTCCTCTTGGACCAATCGGCCGAGATGGGCGATGTACGCGCTGGCCATCAGTAAGACGTCCAGCTTGGAAAGTTTGGTACTGGGCGGCACGGCCGGCAGTGCCGACTGCAAAGATTGGAAAGCTGACAATATAAACATCACAAACATTCAGCCAAGAAAAAAAAAAAAAAATTGAAACAAATGACAGTATGTGATTTTTGTTGATCTTGGTTGGATCGTAGTCTCATTCCTATAGGCGAGTGATGAAAACAAAATCGATATATACCGTCACGTAAGCTCTGGACGCGACTTCTCTCACGAGCCGCGTTCGGTCGCCGACTGCCTGATGAACAGATCGGTCAAAAGAAAAAAAAAAAAAAAAAGAAAAATTCGGTTAAGTACGTCATCGGGAAACTGAGACAAACCAGCACGCGTTCACTTCCGAGAAATCAAAAATAAAATGGCTGTTGTTACCTGTGATTGTTGATCGGCTGGATGACGACATTTCCGCGTGCGGATGGCTAAATTGATAAACGTGAACTAAGCCTCTTTGAACCGGCAACCTGGAACGTTTTCTATATCTCAATGCACTTAGTCAACAGATATTTCTGGTGATTGGTGAGAATTTTTCGGCTATATAAAATGAGCTGTTGGTTTTGACTGCACACGATCCGCCGACAACTAGCGCTGGAATGACGAAGATTCCGACGCCTTCCAGCACTCGATGTTGCAACATAGAAACAAGAAAAGGGGGGAGTTTGAGGATGATATTCATTTTGCGTTGTATGTACACGTGTAAAACGATCCGCGAGGAACACACACCAAGCAATGGCCCTCACTAAAATACCACCGCCTTTTTTTTCTACACGTTTCACTTTTCCACCCTTGAAAAAAAAAAGGAAAACATTAAAAACCAGAAAAAATAAAAAATAAATAAACATAACCCTCCCTCCTTTGCCTATACGTAACAAAAAATGCCTCCCAGCAGGGTCAGATTACAGCAAGGTTCCTTAAAAACTAATTGGGGCTCAGTGTGTGTACGTGCACTGAAGAGTTGCACTGAGGGAGTCTCCTAATTTCTACAGGTTTTTTTATGTGTAATGTTTTACATTGTTTACGTGAATGTATTACAGTCAAAGGGAGATCCGACTGGAACATGTTCGGATCGGTTGCTGAAACTCGAGGTTGTCACTCGGGACGAATCCGGATCGAGAAACTGGATGATTATAATGGATTCACATTTCAGGTGACGCACTATGTTTATTTTTATTGATTTATTATTCAGACAGTGGTTATGCAACACGTGTAGCCGCAACGAGGGGGAAAACACCAGTGTCGGGTAGTTGCAAACGTGATCGATCTAGTTCGACGTCATACGTTAAACACCAAAATGTGTGTAATGTATACTTGAAAGGTCTCCTAATAATAATTCTGCACTCGAATAGAAGATTTTGCGTCCTTGCACAAGTATCAGCTTAATATTAATATAGGTCTTGTGCCTTATGGGCTTGTTACAATTTAGATTGAACTGGAAATCTGCGCAATCAGTGTCTGTATAATTGTTCATGTAGATTTTTTTTTTGCGGTAATAGTTTTACTCGACTTGGCCTTAAAAATTAATATTTTGTTTCTGAACATAATTGAGGAAATTTAAGTTCCATCTCACTGTACGAGACCATAGATGGCCTTCCTCCCTCTATAGGCGTACAGGATCACCTAATCCATTTTCGTAGGTGCACCTCATCCATCAAATTAAGCCAAAAAAAAATTGGACAGGTGAGCTAATTTAATATCGTTAATACGTGGTTAAACAAATTACTAGTAGTTATCGTTACATCGTTGTAGGTGACACGGATATTACGTGTTGTCTTACGACCTTTTAATTGTCTACCAACCACTGCCGTTTACGCGAATAATAGCTGGTTGCCAGTTAAAAACGAATTGATTCGGAATCCACAGGCCGAGACTCATCGACGTAAAAAAAAATCCTTAATCAACAAATGCTGTCAGAACATGGCGTTCAAAACAGGCCACCTCGTCGTAATTTTTTTTTCTGCGTTATGATTAGCGCATAAATAACTGCGTAAAAGGCGGTGATTTAGGATATCTCCTTGAAGGCAAATGCGAGTTCTATAGTTTGTTATTGTTTCGGGATAGGGCCTGTTTGTTCATTCACTCGGTATGGATGCCATATCGAATTTATGGCGATTATCGATGATAGCAAGCTATAATTAAACTGAGATCAAATACCGATTATTTTACATTAAGCAGTTTGCTAGCATTTTTCAATAACTTTCGCCACGTGCAAATTGATCGCGTTCGTCTAAGGATATGCGCTCTGCGCGTGCATGTGTGAAGTAGAAACTACACTCAGCAGGTGACCAGACCGCAGCAATCTTTCGAACCCCCTGAAAATGTTTGTTGGATATCTAGGAAAGATAGTACTGCATTTTCTAAACCGTTGCAATGTCATGGAAGTAACCAAAAAGGGCCTCCCATGGAGTAAAAAAATTTTTTTTTAATCCATTACTTTTGCGGATATCTAACGCATATAATACGTACACATCGCGTTGTTATTCGATAATAATAACAATCGCATTTCACCCACGACTTTCTAATTTAAACAAAAACAAAACAAAAAAAAATCCCCTCAAATCTTGGTGGCTGGAGGCACATTTATTTTTTCTTGCAGTTTTCCGTTGTTGCTCACTTTTGACTGCGGAAACGACCTAGAATTATTCACAAAAAGTCAAAAACAAACGTAAGAGAAAACGGGTTTATTTTGGCTTTCATTTCTTTCTTTTTTAGGCCCACGCCCATCTCAGAGTCGTCGGACCACTTTCTGTTATACGTACAGGTCAAGACGCATTAGTATGAATTTTTGCCTTGATTTGATTAAATACCTGGAGGATCTCACCTTTTATTTTTAATTTACTGTTTACATTCAAGTTCATAGAGTGGCTTCGCCTCCATTCCGGTTTGCAGCGTTGCAAACCGGAATGCCGACTGGATGTTGATATCTGGCGAATATATCAGCCAAAGATTAACTTCTCTATTTGTTATTGCATATAGCGCCATTCAGCTCGTTAATTATGTACGTCACTGTCACTTTCATGTGTCAGCTGAATGTAGATTGCAACACGTTTTCTTTATGCTAATTCTCAACAGAATATTAGACGGCCATCCATTATGACCGAACGTGAAAGTGTCACAATAAGCACTTTCTCTGCAGATCATATGACAAGTTAACCATTTTTCTGATGCGGCCGAGTAGCTGTGAAATGTTGGCGAGTTGGGAGTCAAATCCGACGTAATGAAGACGTTAAACGTTAAGTTGTTCCGACGAATCCCGAATGATGTGAAGACCTAACATTCGGGGATATTGGAAAGAAGGTGGTGTGCCCTATCCTAATTTCTGGATTTGGAAGCCCTACAATCTGGATGACATGGAAAACACCCACTGGAAAGCCCTTGAGCATCTTTTTTTTTTTATCGGCATTTCCGAGAAGCTACAAATTTTCAAAGTAGAGAATCAACTAATTCATCGAAACTGAGGCAAAGGGGGATCAAAGTTCCATTATGGCCCCCCCCCCTTTTTTATTTGTTCGCCATTCTACCTCTACCTCTAAACTTTACCTTTGAAGCTGAGCTAAATGACACACGTGTCGTGTCTGTGAGGTGAATCTGTGTCGGACAGTGAAAGCCCGAATGTTGTGTTGAATTGATCTTAGTTTATTAACTGACCAATAACTAATACGTAACGGACCCTTTTTAGTATTCCACACTATACACAGGCTCATTACGATCGTTTTTGGACTTAGGGTCATGTTCGATTAAATCCAACAAAATCGAAAGGATATTAGTCTACCCCTGCTGGAACACTAAGGCAAAACGGAACTCGAATGAAAACATTCCATTAAGCGACTTCCCGTCTGTCCATCTTGCCACAGCTGGCCAGATTCACTGTACAATTGAAGCTGGAACGATCCAGGAGGGCGACGCACGCAAGGTCAGTGTAGAAATAATTGATTTTACGTATAACTCGAATTCATACGGTAGATTCAAAGTTAGAGCAAAACGATACAACAACAAAAATGGTAGCACTTCTTCTATTTGTCACAATAGTTTAGGTAGTTATGACTTCGCAAACAAAAACGTATATACTGTGGCTTGTTGGATTTGTTCCATAATTGGAGTGAAACGCCTTTTGCACCAGACTTGCACGAACCGGTTGACTATTTAGAAATGTTATTGAAAACTTGATATTCTAGAATGCATTAAGGATGGAAAGCACTGCATCGTAGCAATGAAAAATTGAAAACTCATGCGATGAAATCCCGATTAGGTAGTGACATGGAAGTGCGATGCAATCAACCACATTATTCACATCCGCAACGAAACAATTTCCCTGCAACTATGCACTCCTTTCACTTTATTTTTGTTGTTCAAATTCGATCAAGTTAGGGGATTTCTCGTAACCTAAGCCCCTTGTACAACTGGTCGTGTTTTGCCAAAAGCCAATTTTCTATAAAAACCCATAAAGAGAACAGTTATAAGTAACTAGTATACTCCAGAGCTTCAATCATAGCAGTTCCCTCTAAAATCTCCAGTATGAATAAGGTAAAAAAAAAAATAATAATAATAATTAAAAAGGCTTCCAGGAATTCTAGGTGCAATGATCCTTCTTTTATCTGTTTGAATTTTTCAGCTTATCGTACTAACTGTTTTGATCGCCATCGCTGCCGCGCTCCCTGTACCTCAGTCCAACTATGCGACCACAGCTTACCAACCCAACGAATACGTGAGTCTCTTAAGCTGACATCCTATTTCAGGTGTTGATTGTCACAATATTAAAACCCCCTGTATTTGATTTTCATTTACGGTTGTTCCAGCCACCTAAACCTTACAGTTTCTCGTGGTCAGTTTTGGATAAGCCGTCGTTCCAGGAATATTCACACACGCAGAGCAGTGATGGTAAAGTGACCACCGGCTTTTATCATGTTTACCTTCCAGATGGCCGCGTTCAAACTGTTACCTACACAGCTGATGAAAATGGCTACAAAGCTGATGTCAAGTACGAGACCTTCTCCAAAACCGGTTCGTGGATTCCTAGCGCGATAGGATTCCGCGTTCTCAGTCGTACGTGAATAATTCGTCACAATGTGTCATTAGATTTCTAGAAGAACGTTCTATATCGACAATATAATGCTGGCTTCATGTTAGATCGCATGTTTGTACCTTAAAATACGGCCATCTACCTAAGAATGCATCCGTTTGTTATGACTTGTCCGCATCGTTACGGTAGAGATCCACTATCAATATACTGTAGATCAGAAAAAAAGAAGAAATAAAGACTACCATTTTGTTTGGTGAACATTCCCCCTTCTATCTGTTTTTAATAATGGAAATTTTATGACTTTCTAGTTGGGCTGCATCCTAAGACATCGAATCTGTTCGAGTGCCGTAGTAAGTCATCGTTTATGTTGCGATATGAGTGTAACCCCTTTTCGTAAACTTAAGGTGACGTCTGATACAGCCTAACAGTCCAAAGCAGATAGGATCAGCTAACGTTGACTTTTGTTGCGCTATTTAGCTTTTTATTCTTTCTATAACTCCATTTAAGGAGAAGTGAAATTAATTTTCTGGGGGAGATGGATGTACGATAGTTCCGTATTTGACAAATCACTTTACAAATACAGATTGCCGGTTTTTTGTTTCATTTCTAACTGATTGTTGAACTAGTTATGAATTTTCATACTATATATAGCTATGATATAGAAAAGCTATGTGAAATTTCACCAGAAAAAAATCTCCCCCTTTCACTTTTTGTAAGTTCACGCAAGACTCACCAGTTATGCTTCCAACCAATTGTACAATCTTTCCGGTACATGTGATGCGAATACAGGATAGCGGAAACAGGCAAACGGCTATTCAGTCCTCTATTTGTATCGTTAGTCACGCTAGAAGCCAGGCTTTTCGGGCTATGGTTCACGAAGGTTTTTGCAATCCAGTTCTGGTAGCCAGTAGGCTTAACCAACAGAATTCCTTGTGCGATTGTGCGCTTAAGTGAATATGATTTAAAACTAATGCTAAAGCAAAGAAATTTAAAGTGGGATACGGGCGTTAGGTTAAAAAGTTTCATTAGGCAAAGAAAGCGGAATACTCGTAAAATAAGTGCATTGAAGCATCTGGATCTGGCCGTGGAGAGCGAAATGGGAATCAAATAGGTGGAAAACAAACTCTCGTTCGTGTTGCCTGCACAAAAAGAGAAATCGCTGACTCATTAAGTTTTAGGAAGACATAATAAGTAATATGCAGGTATATTTACCAGGTCCCTGAACATAACCTATATAGTCATTGCTGGATGCAAATCCCCGGAATTTAAAAGAAAGCGTATGTTCTGCGGGTTCAATGACAAATTCTCGATCGCCATAAGTTCAACAAACGGGACAGGTCCGAAAATTGAGTTGCATCAAAAAGGGACATTTCAAGTTGCCAAAGAGCTGCTGTTATTGGTTTAGAGCAATGGTAATGTGCCCTCTGTAAAAGGACAAGCTTAGGCAACAGAACGCAATGACCTACGCCTTTACTTATACGGAAGAAGGTGTGCTGCAATGGCTCCAAGTTTTTTTGAACCAAAAAAGAACTGAACGTGACCCAGATACATCAACTTTTGTCCTAAACAAATTGAATTGACTACAAAGAAAGAGAAAGTGCCGGCAAAGGCAACCAGTTTAGCTGTCAATAGTAACACGTACAGGGCATCTGTGAAAATACGGACGTCAACGATTTCCGATGTGATACTTACATTTTCGCTGTAATTTCCCGGTTATTATAGACAAACCCAGGAAACTGCAATTCAGCAGGGGCTTTACCGTACTTTTGATTTCTAACTACAAGGTTTACTTTCAGAATTCACAGACTTTCAAGGAATGAAAAATTGTAAGAGGCTAAATGTTTATATTCGAATTTAGGAACAATTCGGGGGTGAAGTGGGATTGAAAATCAGTTTTAAAACATGGACAGGTGGACAAGATCAAGATTTCTTGACATGAATTTAGAGCTTATTTCAATTGGAGAACCCGAATGTTATATTGTTCAACCCTGGAGCAGAACTTGAAGTGCCTACGTGAAAGCAACGAGTGAATGCTGCATAGAGTGTCTGAACTTGTCCAATAATAAAAGAAGCAAAGCCGTTTCACTTTCGCTCTCGCCTGTATCGTTACACTTTTTCTTGCTCTTCGAATACGGAAAAAGGGAACGTTATCTCATGCAATAGTGATAGGAAATAGTCCACAGGTAAAGCCCTTCCCTTCTACTAAACGTTTCACACTAGAAATAGTACTTGTTCAGCAAGTATATAAAGGCTGTGATGTCAAATGATAGTCACAACAGTCGTTGACTTGTCTCAATTCCACTAACACAACACTTCTCATCATGAAGGTAAACGTG
This sequence comes from Daphnia magna, assembly GCF_020631705.1. Classification (NCBI taxonomy): domain Eukaryota; kingdom Metazoa; phylum Arthropoda; class Branchiopoda; order Diplostraca; family Daphniidae; genus Daphnia; species Daphnia magna. Next base: position 101,021 of record NW_025533138.1, on the reverse strand, counting down.
AAAGATACTGTATATTTTTTTGTTTTGGTGTAAAAAACGATTTTTGCTTGTGGACTAGATCGTTTTGCTGTCCGCTTTCTTGGCCGTTGCAGTTGCTCAAATTTCATATGATCCAGAGCCGGCCTACAAGGCATACGAATACGTTAGTTCTTTTCAATTCAATTTGCTTAATTTAACTATTTGTCTAAATTTTTTCTATTTGAAACCAACACAATGTTTTAGCCACCACAGCCATACAGCTTTGCGTGGGAAGTCAACGACCCTCCTTCCTACAACAACTATGCCCATTCCGAAAACAGTGATGGCAATGTAGTCACCGGATCTTATCGTGTCGCTCTCCCCGATGGTCGCACTCAGATTGTCAATTACAGAGCTGACAAGAATGGTTATGTAGCCGACGTTAAGTACGAAGGCGAAGCCAAATATTCTGAATACAAACCGGCAGTGTCTTATGCGTCCCCGGCCTATAAGGCACCTGCCCCAGCCTACCAAACTCCGGCCTACAAAGCTCCAGCCCCTCCGGCCTACAAAGCTCCGGCGGCTCCGGAATACAAAGCTCCAGCTCCTCCAGCATACAAAGCTCCAGCTCCTCCAGCATACAAAGCTCCGGCCCCTCCAGCATACAAAGCTCCAGCCCCTCCAGCATACAAAGCTCCGGCTGCTCCAGCATACAAGGCTCCGGCAGCTCCAGTGTACAAGGTCTCGGCTGCTCCGGCCTATGAAGCTCCGGCCGCTCCAGAATACAAAGCTCCGGCCCCACCAGCGTACAAAGCTCCGGCGTACAAGGCTCCGACTTACGAAGTTTCGGCCGCTCCGGCATATAAAGCACCTGCCCCTCCAGCATACAAGGCTCCGGCTGCTCCAGTATATGAAACTCCAGCCGCTCCGGCATACAAAGCTCCTTCAACGGTGTATGACAAGACTCCGGAAGCTCCTGTTTACAAGGTTCCAGCTACTCCGACCTATGAAGCTCCTGCTCCACCGGCTTATAAAATTCCTGCTGCCCCCTCTTACAAAGCCCCTACACCAGTCTACAGTCGTAACTGAACATCTAATAGCAATAACTTAGTGCTCAATTTTTTATGTACAGTCAAAGGGAGAAACTAAATTTTGTGCGAAAAAAAACAAACGCTGATTGCGATGGATGATTTGTAACACACATGTGCCCAAATAGTATAAAAAAAATGAAACTTGTATGTCCGTTGACTAATTAAACAAAAATATCATGAAACAACGTTTCTTTTATTTTTTTTATTTTTGGGGCTTGTTATCAAAAGCTTAATTCGTTCTACGATGATACTCAGTTACGGCGATGGGATACACGTTTTTATGGCGAAAATGCTGACAGATGGGCATGCACACCAGTTGCATTAACGATGCATATCGAGGAAAACGAATAAGGCATCCAATTGTGATTCCAAAGTTGATGTGGTAGAAATTTAACGACGAATTCCAGAGGTTTTCGAGTAAAAGAAAGAAATCGGGGAAAAACAAAAGCTGAATTGATGCACATAAATTTTGTTACCGTTCCCCTCATTTTTACCTGCACGCGCTGCTTTCTTGTCTAGCATCCATTTCCCCCTGTAGCCATAAAGCAGATGAGGATGAGTGCGCAAAATTCTCATCCACTCAAGCTTCGCAGACAAAACGGCAACTATGTCAGTAGTCAATGTCTGCTACTGTTCTTGAAACCTAAATTAGGGAATCCTATCTACTTGTTCAACGCCCACTAGATCTTCTCTCGTTCTTACCAGGTGCACTGAGAGTTCATCGCCAAAGTATGGAACGTTGGCCAGTAACACACAAATTATGAATTGTGCAAACGCTTGTGGTCATCGAGACTGACGTTTTGGCGACTGTGCGTCGGACTAAAGGAAAGAAATATTTCAATCCTATTATTTAACCATTAAGGTCATCAAAAACAGCATTCTGATTGAGCATTGTGTAATGATGGCTTTGTGCTGTACACTAGTGCGTCTCCGGATCAGACCGGTTAACCTAATCGTCTATTCTAGTTTTAAAAACAGTAGGAAATGATTCCCTTCACTTTTTCCGGGGTACTTAAAAAAAAAAATACCAGGGAGGAAAAACTGCAACTTTCACTACCCTTCCTTACGTCTCACGTGTTCTGCCGGTCTCTTTGCTATTTTTCAGTTAGAATATAATATTTAGAATTTCTTTTGTTGATAGTTTCCCTGGCCACAGCAGGTTGCCATGCCATCTGACAGGTTAAAAGAGATGTTCAGACAGTACTTGTCCCATTGTAGAATAATGAATTGCCTCGTAATTTCTTATGTCATATTTTAAAGTGAATATTGATCCTGGTGGTTGAAACTAATGGCACAAGAACATTGGAAATGAGATCGTAGTACTGTTCCATTTTGTTTTTTGTTTTGTTTTTTTCTCCTGGCAGTTAGCAATGCTAGTCGTTCGTGAAATTGGATGGTGAATTCATCACGACACGTTTCTCCCGGAAGGGAAACACGAACAAAATATCAAGTGCCAATAAGTTAGGACTTTATTATATAACTTTTTTTTTTACCGTGTTGATGTTGTAGTTTCGAGGACGGTAGTATAATTTCATGGCGTCGTACAAGTCCCGCTAAACGAGCGAAACGAAAAGCCCAACCACGCACAAAAAAAAACACGGGCGTTGAGCTGATGCTTCTAGCCGGAGAAAAGGAGGAAAAAGGGAGCCAATCTCTTAGTACTCAATAAAAAATAAAATTCACACATCGATTAGCAAGAAGTAAATAAATTATTGGCCAGTAGCTCCGAAGAGAAAGTATGAAGTGAAACAGTTTTCCCTCAACTGCCCCATAACGCTCATGCTGGAGATCATTCGCACAAATAATCACGGATTTCACAAGAGTTCGGCCAACGGAGAATTTGGGGTAGTTCGAATGGAGAAAAATCTTGCGGGCGTTTTCGGGTAATAACTTTCCAAAAATATTACCGTATGATCTTTGATGCAGCGTCGTTCGCACCACGTTATACTTTCCGATTCGAACAACGCGCGATTTCAGCTAAGAGTGAAATTTCAGTGCCTGGCATTTATTCAAGTACGATTCCATATATAATCAGTATAACAGATTATTCAATGTTAGAAATTCACGTTTGGCAGTATCGAGAGAAACTGTTCCAAACATAAAAGGCATTGTTTGGTTTACGAAAATATTGGCCGTCTCAATTGTTAAACCAGGTATTAATCAATTAATATTGAGGTTGGCAAGGGCCACCATCTGCAGCCAACTGCCGTAATTCGAATTTGCATATGCATACTTTATGTAACTAGCGGTCACCAAAATTATATCGGTTAATATGATCTGCAAAAAGCCATCGATTATTACCAAGTCAAACGTGGGGGAGTTCGATACCGACATCTGAATGCGATAGAAAGCAAAAAGAGATCACGTGGTGAAGCAGAAGCGTGAGTCTAACGTTTCTCCATATGAAAGAAAGACGCAAAATAAACGGAGCCTGAATTCACTTTCCCTCTCACGCTTCAGAACGCCCTTTTCCCTCGGCCATATCGACCATCGCTTCACACCAGTGCAGCTCAGGGGGTACACTATATAAAGGGCGCTGTTAGATAGCTAAAAAACATCAGTTGTCCAATCCTATTCAACATCTAAACAGCTCTAAACATGAAGGTAAAAACTCGAAAGAAAAAGAAAATTCCATTACGGCAAAAGAGAACAGATTGAAAACATTTTTCCTGGATTATTGTTAGATCGTCATTCTTGCCGTTGTGTTCGCCGTCGCTGCAGCCCAATCTTATTCAGAGCCGGCGTACAAGGCTCCTGAATCTCAAGTAAAATTTTCATTTATCATTTTCACTGCATTTGTTTTTCAAGACTAACGAATTGCTTTAGCCCCTAATGCCTTACAGCTTCGCTTGGGACGTCAAAGACGACACTTCCTACAATAGCTATGCCCACTCTGAAAACAGCGATGGCAATGTAGTCACCGGATCTTACCGAGTTCTCTTACCCGATGGCCGTATGCAAATTGTTAACTATAGGGCTGACAGCAATGGATATGTCGCTGATGTCAAATATGAAGGCGAAGCCAAGTATTCAGAATATAAGGCACCTGCTTACAAAGCTCCAGCTCCACCGGCCTACCAGGCACCTTCAGCTCCCGCTCCACCGGCCTACCAGGCACCTTCAGCTCCCGCTCCACCGGCCTACCAAGCACCTTCAGCTCCTGCTCCACCAGCCTATCAACCACCTTCAGCTCCTGCTCCACCAGCTTATCAGGCACCTTCAGCTCCTGCTTACAGAGCACCATCCCCTACTTCAGCTCCAGCTTACAGGGCACCAGCTACTCCTGCTGCTCCGGCTTACAGAGCACCAGTCACTCCTTCACCCCCAGCTTACAGGGCTCCATCACCTTCTGCTGCTCCTTCAGCTCCAGCTTATAGGGCACCAGCTACTCCTGCTTATACAGCACCATCTACACCCGCTGCTCCTGCTTACAGGCCATCGGTAGCTCCACCCGCACCAGCTGCTCCGGCTTACAGGGCACCAGCCACGCCCGTCTACGGGGCTCCTGCTCCTTCTTCAACCTATAAAACTCAGCCAGTTCCTCTAGCCTACAGAGGCTAATTGTTTAGTCATTCCGCATTTGAACGTCAAATTTTTTTTTAAATTCTAGCAGAGGATTACTTGGTACTTTTGATTGTCATTTCCATATCACATGAAAATGTTTTGTAATACAGGATGTTCTTACATTTCACTACATGATTTGTGGTTTTTAGTGTTGGAATTCCAAGAAGAAGAATTCAATGTTAACTAGACACGCCAATGGTTAGACTGGTGATTTACTTCTGTACTGATTCCCTTCTTAATTTTAAGGTTTGAAAAGAAAAACCTTAGCTTATAGATTCAAGCACCAATCGATTAAGCTGCTGTATTCAAAGCTCAAATCCTATAGAAATCTAGTTAAATGATTCCAAAGCTTCTTCTTAGCCGTGCGTGAGTGCCTCAAGTTTTGCAAACTGTCACACACATAATCGATAGCAATTCTATTCAACTGCACAACTGTGGATTCTTAAGGATTGGCTCTGAATGTTGAATTACTCTTGCAACAAATATTCGCATTCGGAAAGCTGCGATGACAAGGTGAACAGGCTCTTGCTGCATCACCAAATCGCTGTACCAAAATCGTTAATATTAATTCACTGAAGTACGAAGGTGTGGAAAGGTAGAATAAATCCATATTCTATTCTGGCCACTTTGTCTACTGCGTACAGAACGGAAACTCATTAAACGATGTCCGGGTCTTTCTCCACACCCGAAACTGTTTTTTATGCAGAGCGTTCAAGGCATCATTTGGCACGTTATACCAATCATGAAATGTATAAATTATTCAACCAAATTAAGCAGCAGAATACTCAATTCTTAATCAAGTATTAGAACAAGGAATCATTTGCCTTTATCTATTTATTCATTAATTTAAGCACATAGCCCAGGGATCTGGAAAAAGAAAGAAATGACAATCAATCAATTATGGATTGTGAGCTGCACAAACGAAAGTTCTTTCAAAACTTTTGTCGTTAAAATAACTATTTCAGCGAGTAAGCTGCAAATAAGTAAGCACATTTTCACGAGGCTTTTGCGTATCATCAATATTATACACACATTAGTGCAAATTCTCACTTGCAGGAAAAAAAAAGAAAACGAATCTTATTCCTTCGACTTAAGGTTTGTTTGCTAATTCGGAAAGTTTGCACCCGTAATTGCTAAGTGATGGTTTTTATATATCTTAAGATACCCCTAAATTTGCCGTTGATCAGCATCAAATTCTCAGAAAACAGAGATGAATATTTACTTACAAAATATCCCATAGGAGTTTCATAACCTCAAATTTCAAAAAAGGGAATGGTATTACAGATATCGCTTCCTTGTCCCTTCCTTATCCCCCTGTTTCTAACCATTCGCACGTTTTCTTTTTTAATGAAGCTGGCAACCCTTTGTAAATCCATCCATAATGAATTCAGTGCACAACAGGACCAGTTTCATGTTTCAGTTCATCGTTGCCTAGAAATGGCAAGTCGTTTAAAACCCAACATGTTTTTTTGTTTTTTTAAGTTGCTATAGTGCTTTGGAGAATACTCTAAACGGTGAGTGGATTATCAAGCACTCAGTCGTGTCTTTTTTTTAAACCAGTGTATTCCATAAGGTTTTTGATCGATTCTCCTCAGAAACATTTAGCCGAGATGACATTCTATTCGAGGTAAAACTAACATGTAAAAATGCGTTGATGTTATTTCGTGATTCGAAACATTGTTAAAGATTTCACCCCCAACTTTGGTCACGCTAGACAATCTGAATTTAAAGGCTAAAATTTGAAGACGTAGAAACTAGAAAGCTAGTGCATTTTTTTGTAAGGGGCTCGATGAATTTCGTCTGCATGGAACTTTACTTTCCTTCTCACAAGTCCCGGCATTTTCAACATTTCTGTCTATTATCTTTGACGGCAAAAAGTGTCAGTGTAAGCTGTCAAACGTGTTCAATTTTTTTGTTCAATCTTTCCTTTATCATATATTTTTCCGGCATCCCTAAAAATGAAGGAAAATTTTTAACTACAAAGATTTCTTGGAGCGAAAAGAACAAAAAAACAAAACAAATAATGCTACTGAAGCTTCAGATAATGCAATTTTGAATGTGAAAATATTATTTTTTATTGTTTAAAAAAAAAATGGTAGATGAAGCTCTTGAGTAGCATATGTTTGATTTACTTTGATTGACGTTTAATCTAAATCTGTTTCGAATAATCGCCACCTCCACGATCTATTTTCGAACCTGTTCCGCAATTGAAAAAACGAAGTAAAAAAAAAAAGATGAAACAATGCACGGACATGGTCACGATGACGTTGGTTAACGCAATACGCACGGGCAACAATGCCGCCAGGGGAAAATTGTAAATCGTTTTCGGTAGAAAGCTTTTGATGGTTGGATTTGACTTGCCCGAAGAAGAAAAAAAAACACAGGGTTCAAAACACTTTCCCTCTTGTTTGTTCTACATTTGGCAATGCTACAGGCTATATGAGGGCGATGTCGTTGTCACTTCAAACTTCCGAAACACTTGCAGTATATAAGGAAACCCCAAACTGCATAAGTCAGCATCAGTTGTTTCTATCCTCTCATCGATAGTTATCCAACATGAAGGCAACTAGACTTATTATTTTTATAGCTTTCTACAGTTAAGTGTTACTAATCTTATAATCTTTAAATCGTTGCACAGATTATCGTAATTGCCGTGTTCTTCTGCGTCACTTCCGCTCAAACTGTTTACTACCCAGAGCCAACTTACGAAACTGAATACGTGAGTGGTGTAATTTTAGCACGAACAATAATCCTTACTTTTTTAATCGCATTCAATTAATTTGGGTTGATTTACTTTCACTACTTTTTAGCGTCCACAGCCGTACAGTTTCTCATGGGAAGTCAACGATGCTCCCTCCTACAATAATTTTGCTCACTCTGAGAGTAGCGACGGTAAGGTAGTTTCCGGCTCTTACCGTGTTGCCCTTCCTGATGGCCGTACGCAGATTGTCACGTACAAAGATGACAGTTACGGATACGTTGCAGATGTCAAATACGAAGGCGAAGCTAAAAGTCCAGAGTATAGACCATCTTACTCTACCCCTGTCTACAAAGCACCAACCCCGGCCTATCAGGCTCCAGTCGCACCGGCCTATAAAGACCCCACTACACCCGTCTACGAAGCTCCATCCTCGATATACAGAGCTCCGGCTACTGTCTACAAAACTCCAGTCTACGAAGCTACTACTCCATCCTACAAAGCTTCTATCCCAGTCTACAAAGCTCCTAACCCAGTCTACAAGGTTCCCATTGTTCCGGCCTATAAGCCTGCGCTTCCAACCCCCTACGAAGCTCAATCTTCACCAGCCTATAAGATTCCTGAATACATCGTTCCTTCCTACAGACCTCAAACAACTGTTGCACCGGTTTACACAACGTCCTCTACACCTTTCACGCCCATTTACAGGTCACCTGCACCACTACCTATACTTTACAGGACTCCTGCAAAACAAACGACATATTAGTTCTGAATTTCAACATAAATGTCGTGAACATTAATTCCTAATGTGCCACAATCCTTACAAAACCTAAACCTCGCAATTAATTGTAAACGTAGTAGAGTTTGCATTGTCGTGTGTTTCAAACATAATTAGATGTCATCATACGTGTACATTTACATTAATCAAAGCAATATAAAATATTATTTTCAAGCCTTTGGCCCACACTAGAATGTAATCACAATTGATTATCGACCGGTGCTGGCACGAGCTTTGATTTTGTCAGCAACAGTTTCTTCCACCACATCTTCCCCTCTGCATTCCCCATGGTGAAATTTGGACAACGAATGCCAATCTGGCAATAGAATTTACCTCCGGGAAATACTGCGAACGAAAATTTTGGCAACCACCATACATTATGCTGTTTCTCAGCATATCGCAACCCAGTTCGGAACTGCACGGACGCCGTTAAGAACAGGTAATATTTTTTCTTTTCTCAAACTTTCCTCAGATCGCGAATAGAATTTTTTGCTATCATACGAAATAATAATGAGCTTCCTTTAGAAAGAAAGTTTATTATTCAGAAAGTATGATTGAAAATTGAAAGCATAAAAGTTGCGCTAGTTGATTTTTCCTTTGAGGTTCTTTCTATGGGACCTGATTCTAAGGACCAATTTATGTTTTAGTCACTGCGAATGATACCAGAATTGATGCGCAGATATCACTCTACAGCATTCAATTAAAGCATACGCACAAAGCAATCCTGCATTGAACTAGACATCAAAGCATCGGCTCAGCCTTTGCGCTCTTTGCAGGATTGCGCGTTTCTCCTTGTTTTGATAGGTGATGCGTAAGGATACACATTTTTTGTGGCGTAAAACCATTTTATTGATTGCATTGTGAATCGAACGAAGAAGAAGTGAAAGTATTCGTTTCTTTGTTCGACGAGAAACTTCATTCTTCTATACGTTTCCATACGTAAATATTAACAAAGACGGGATTATATTATTTAGAGTGCGTCAACCCAGAACCGTGGTCTAACTATGGGATTCAAATGAAATATGAACACCTATAGACACACATAGTCTTTGGATCTCTACTCCGTTATATCCGTAGAGCCAGTTTTACTTTCGTCTGTTTGCTTAACAGAGGGAGATGATAAATGTATTCAAGCCTTCCACTATGGAAATTCCATGAATCTCAGCTGCGCTTTTCACTGATATTGCAACTGCTAGAACCTCTGAGAACATCAATGGGGATAGCTTTGGATAATAATGAACATTGTATTATTTGGAACGTTACTCAAATCTTTAGACGATATACCTAAAATTCAAATTAATCTTCAATAAAATTCGAAGCTACTCATGTCCAAAGTTTGCAGGCGAAAACGATGGCTTACTGCTATTCTCCTTGGTTGGTTTCTCCATGCAAATACATCGGTCCTAACTCCCATTCCTGTGCTTCAAAAAATAGCTGATAGCAAGTCACGTTTTCTTCGCACCGAATGAAGAACAAAGGTCCACCGCCATCAAAGATAATCCTTTCCATGACATACTCGAACCTGACACGCTTGAATGTTTTCACCTTTGGTACTGATTGTCGGCTCAAATCAACGTCGATAAGCTCAATTAGAAAATCCAAAACAAACAGCGCAGAAGTCTGGGTCCGTATTTTTCAAAATCGAAACATGTTCTTTGCTGGCGCCAAGACAGACGGCTTTCATCATGAAATAGGACTTTATCTCATCGACAAAAGACCTGTAATCGTGCTTAGTAAAAAGAAGAAAAGAAAAACAATTATACACCTTGACTACTGAGTGTATCCATTGATTGACATTTCCGTATTCATAACGAATATGGTGGGATGCGACTTGTAAAATGGGTACAGTCTTGATTAGATTTCTGAACGCTACAGTATACCTTAGAACCTTACGTAATAGACATCTTTAGTTAACGTAACAGTCAATTATGGAACTGGTTCGTCACACCGTTGCTGTAGTGATTGTTTACCTGTTTCTTCTGACGCTGACATGTCCAACTAGTGGAAATGCTCTTACCCTGGAGGAGGAATTGCAAGAACTGACTGAGAATTACGTAAGGCAACTATTAAATATTTATACATATGTCTCTTGCTGCAGACTTGGTCTTGAATGCCTTTAAAATTAATTTTATTCCATTTTTCAGGTTCAGTTCAAGGAAGCTGTACAGGCAAAAAATGTTCAGTTGGAGGAAACAGTCAGAAAACTAGAGGACCAGCTGCAACAAAACGTTAGTATCGTCCCTCCTACTGTTTTTCATGGAATTCGAATTTTATTCTTTTTCGCATATTTTTATTCTTTTTGACCAGAATGAAATCAAGAAAGATTTGGAATCAGAGTTGATTCGTTTGGAATCCAAATTACAACAACAGGGGTCACGTTTAGCTGCCATAAACCCATCGATGTTAACAAAAGATTACAATAAATCTGTTTCGAATTCCGATACGCAACCAGTGGGTGTCCTCGATGAAATGGCAACGTCATGTGCGGATCTACGACAGGCGGGATATAATTCGAGTGGATTCTATTTGTTGGTGAGAAATGCAACAGTGGAAAACGTCTACTGCAACTTTACAAAAGTCTCCGACAGTTTAGGTAAATAGTTATACCGAGTGAGATGCCGACATCAATTGTACAACAATTTTTCCAACAAGGTTTTCGGCAGTGCGGTGAATATGGTAATCTGAAATCATCGCCCGTCTATTTTTACGTACAAAGAAACAACCTCTTCAGCAAAGAGTCCACTCCAATTTCATTTGATCTTGAAATAATCAATGTTGGAGAAGCGATGAATGGATCGTCTGGAAAGTTCACGGCACCTCAAATGGGAACTTATTCCTTCATCTTCAATGGATTGGCCAAGTTTTCAGTATCCTCTACTCCACTTCGTTTGGGGTTAAATCTTCAATTGAATGGCTCTGGGTTGACAACAGGACGAGTCGAAGTGGGAGACCATGTCATCGTCAGTGATAAGCTTATCTTTTTTGCCCTCCAAGCAACGCTAAAACTCAAATCGGGGGATCAAGTTTGGCTTGAAATTTTCTCTCTGTCACCAGGAGTGTCTCTGTATAATGACGGTACCCATTTTACCTGCTTCAGTGGTTCGCTATTGCAATAATCAACTGAAACTCCGTGAAACTCATGGTAATTGCTTTGAACATCTAAAGTAAACGTATTAACTAGAGAGAAATAGACTGGTACAACGACTCACTGATGACCTAACAACGCTCCTTTTTTCTAACGCGGTGATTACGGCAAACAAATTTGTAAATACTGGAAAATAACTCGCGTAATTGAATTTCTGCGTCGACGATGAGACCATTCATTCACAACCCAGTTTTAGGAGTGTAACTCAAGGACGAGCTAAACGATTTGTAATAATCAGTCTATTCAAAGCATTGCTAGGACGATCGTGCCGCGCATGCGAGAAAAGATGAAAAGGATGTTATTCCGGCTGACTGGCGTGAATATAGCTATATTCGCGGTGCGGATACACCTTGTCTTAGTTCGTGCATTACCATGGAGGACTTGGCACCCGAGGAGAACGTTACATCGTTACGGCAAAACATTTCTTTTGATTTCCCCATAATGGGACAGAACATTACTTACGGCCAAGAAGTGTTCCGTAAATCCGTCGTCATCGTCGGCGTGCTTTTGAATTGCCTCGTTTTCTTTGTGGTGAGTTTTTCGCGACAGTTGCGCTATCCGCGTCATACTTTTTGGGCTGTTATTGCCTTCTTCGAATGTGTCTTTTTGGTCAAATGCGCACTCGAACTGGCCGTCGTTGTGCATCACGATCATTTGGCGTGTCAAATTTTAGTTCTTCTGGCACCTGTCGACTACTCAATCCTGTTGCTTTGCCTTTCATTGGCTGCACTCGATCGTTATTTGGCAATCGTCCGCTACGAATGGTACAAGTCCAGCGTGAGCAATCGAGGAGTCATCGTTTTGATTTCTCTATTGTCCATATTGACTTTTATCGTAATAACGAGTCCATTCTGGACTGGCTATTTTTCCATTTATACCTGTACGAACAATTTGACCCACATGCATTGGATCCTCATTTGGGACTTGTTTTTGGGCACTGCTGGCGTCATCCTGCACCTCATGATTTTCATGGAATCCAAGGCTCTTATTCAACAGTACTTAGTAAATCGCCATCAGGAACCGATTACCGTCAGATTCGTCAACTCGGTGGCCCTTCAACACAATTCTCTTCCTGGTAAATTTTGAATTATATATATATTTTTTGTGTTCTCGTTACAGCTGTTGCTGAGGTTCTGCACATCTTTGTTTCCTAGGAGACCATAAGTGCGAGGCTTCAGTATCATTGAAAAGTCCGCAAAGATATCAAAGAAAATAACAACAGATGCTTTTTTACGGGATTACATGCACAGCTGTTTCTTACCGATGAGACATTTCTATATTAATGCCTCCTTTTGTAAAGATCGCTCTGCTCCCTCGTATTCTTCACCAGAGCTAGCTTGATTTGTTTATCCAGTTAATAACCCCACTCACGCAATTGCACCACTTAGGCCTTTTCAGTCTCTATCCTTTAAGTAGTGCCTCTAAGTGCATAACTCGTGCAGAAAAACTTCGTATGGATTAGTTGAACGGTACTAATGCGCACATGAAGCAGGTCTCTTGAAAGTATTCCTGCTTGTGTAGCTACTTGTTATTTAACTGCTGTATGTTGTGCCAAATCAGTAGCTACTTTTATTATTTCATTATCTCTTAGGAAGAGGAGCAGAACCGTCGCCATCAGCTGACAGGATTTTCTTCAATTTTCCAAAAAATTCTACTTTGGCTGACAATGAACATTCCCGCCAACGTCTCCCTGCTCATCAACTACCGTCTTCCATTGAAAACCTTGACAATGAATGTTTCCCTTGGATGTATCAAGCAGGATCAAAACTTAATCGACTTGAAATACGCGCCGCCCTCAACATGTCCGTCAACATCTTGCCGTTTTGGTTGTGTACATTTCCGGTTTCATGTAGTGTTGTAGTCCTGTATTGGTGCATCCGGCTCGAGGGCGAGTGCGGTAGCATTTTGCTTCCATGGCCTTACTTGTGGAATCTCTTCCTACTCCATAGCATCTATAATCCGGTTATGTACATGGCCACCAGTTCCGAATTCTGGCGGGCTCTCGTTCACATAACGAACAAAGTTGCGATCGCGTTTCATGTTAAGCTGGCAAGTGGAATTTGAACGCGTTACCTCCTGTCCATCTTTCCAAAAGAACGTCAGCTGACGATTTATTTTCACGCTTGTTTGTAAATGTATCTAGCTGATATCGCCCGACTATTACTGTAACATTTTCTAAGTTGGGTCGATAATCCGGATCATTCGGTCTCTTGTCGTGGAATTCTAAATATGAATGCATAGTGTCTACTTTTATCTGGAAGTATTGTCGCGACTGTTTTACCGGTACGTTTGTAATATTTTTGTATGGATCACTGAATTTGACCTAAGAATCTAGTTCTGATGACGCTGTTTAGAAGAAGGCCCCGAGATAAAAGAATGATTCCTACTTTAACCTGGTTTTTCATAGAAATTTAAATCCCTCTTTTGGGTTTTCATTGCAAAAAAAAAAAAATTTAAGGTACCCAATCACCAGTTTTCTAGTTCATTTTGTGTAATGTTTTTTTTTATATTTTCCACTGTGGCACCCACTGCATATTATTTTTTAACATCAATGTCGCCCGTTATGTCAAATTGTACAATTATTGGTCTAAATAAAGATTGCGGAAGTTTCCTGATAGGGATTCTTGCAAAACGGAATGGCAAACTACATGTCTCCTCATGAGTCATGTCGACCGACCCTAATTTTTTTCTGAGATTTCTCCCGATAGATGGTGGTTTTTTTCGCGAAAGCTTGGCGAAATCAGGCCGCGAACTTACTTTTGAAGGCCGTGCTTCCGGCATCGCCTAGCAATGGACTTCATATGAAAGGCCGTGTATATGAGCAATTTCTATTCTGTTTACGTAAGGTCTTACGTAAACAGCAGAGTCATAGAACCCTGGTTGGTTCACGACATGGGGGGAATCTTCTGTCGTTGTGTCTAATTTCGGAAATAGCAGTCAGAGCCTCCAGCGGGTGTGTGATGAATGCACAATCAGAAAATATGTTTGAAAACTTCAACAGCCAATCACAACATTGATAAGGGAAACGACGGAGCAGACGACACCAGTAAAATTGAAGCTCGAAAAAAACACTGATAATGGCCGTTGAATAACTCAGTTTCTCTCGATAGATGACTCTGATTCTAGTTTCCACCACTGTGCCCCGCCGTCATTTGAATGGTACAGTAAAGTCTACTTGCTGATTTGCATGCTATTTCTTTAAGTTTTTATTTGCTGTCAGACAATGTTTTCATATCTTTAGGTGCAATTCCTATCCGCAGCCCTGCAGTGTGCAAAAAAAAAACAGTGGAAAAAATCTACTTGTGGTGCTGATCTGCACAATGGTGGCTTCATGTAAGCAATCTAGAAATAACCTATCAACAGTAATTGTTGTTTATATTTTGCTTTCACATGCAAATCTATGACAAATATTTATATTAGCTAAACTGTTATTGAACATAGGAGTACTGCAGTATTAAAATACTCTTCCCTTAAGGAAATTTACAGCTGTGGACTTTCTTTAGATGACTCTTGTATCAGAAATATTTTCCTGCTTCTTGGAACAAGGAACATAGGATGTCTTGATGCAAACGAAGTGTCATTGGAAAGATTGTAAAAAGATGTTAAGCCAGAGAGCCAAAAATTACGAGCCAATGACCAACTCAGTGGAATCCTGGATACTTAATCACACGTCTTTGGTACTTTGTACTTTGCATATAAGGTTTGAGTATATTTTCGAATTTTCGCTACTGAACTTTTGTTTTCGGTTTGACATTTTCATGGCACGTTTTCAAACGATGAATATCATGGTCCATATCATTTTCTTAAATGGTTTACCTGTTTGGCCGAAAGACCAGCGGCCCTGGAAGGCTGAATAGACGGCCAAGTAGGCAGCAAGCGAAGAAATCGCAGATTGTCAGGTTGATGATGAACACGTTAGCCGGTGTCCTCAATCGTTTGAACCTAGTAAACCAATGTTTATTTGATATTCAATTTTTCAAAGCCCCCCTTTTTTCTTTAAAAAATAAAATCCAATGATGCACCAGTTGATCGAATGCATTACGTTTTTCTTTTTTTACTAAGTCCGCTGCACAAGGAAATGCGCAAGCTCATTATTCAGTCGTCGCTTATTTATTGGACGACGAGACGGGCGTTTCCTCTTCCGCAAAAACGTATAAATAACCCACCGTTGAACGACCCCCTTTATTATGCCATCAACATTATGTACACATCCCAGTGCGTAAAACGGACGAATATAAAGCTTAGAATTAACACGGCTTCATCCACGGCGCACTGTGCGTGAATTCCTATCGCACAATTTCTCGCTCTACATCATTCCAACGCACAATCGGCTATAAATCTCCATTTTTCTAGCAAAAAAACAAAAATGTGCAAATGTTTACCTCGAAAAGACGTAGAGGATAGCCGAGTTGGCTATAACGCCAAACAGGACGATAAAGGCGAGCAGGACGCCTAAACTTATGTGAACGTGACGTGGTATGACGCCTCCCTCGAGTATATTCCTCTGAGCGGGTGTCCACAATCCGCCATCCCAATCGTCCCAGTCGATGCGAACATCAGGCGATGAGAGCGACGTCTCGTTACGGCCACTGATATTCATAAAGATGTCACTACCGTTGGCGTTCACATCGACGTCGTCGCCCGACGCATCAGGCACTGTCCAGTTCCACCACATCCAAGTTTCGCTAATGTTCTCATTAGCCACTTCTGAAAATTCAATCCTTCGATTTCAGCAAACTCGTGTAAACGGCGTGCGAAAACCCACCAGGGATCTATCTGCTCTTCATTGTGATCTCCAATCACTTTTTCGGAAATCATTTTTTTATTTCATTTTCATTTTTATTTATTTATTTTTTTTTTTTCATTTTTGGTTTTGCTCTTGACCTTCCATTCTCAATTTCCCGGAGGATTCCTGCATACGATAATGGTTATGTTGTCATGGTAACAGCATATCTGTCTCTAAACGAAAGAGTTTTCCAGGAGCCCATCATTCGTGGCCAAGTGTTGTCTACGCGTACGCGAGGTCCGCGTCAAAGTGAAAGTTGAATGAGCCGTTTTGTAAATTGGTGGGCGGTTGTAATTATGGACGAGAACGGGCCGTCATTTGCACGAGCGACGGTGAGACGTAATTGTGTAAAAGGAAACTGCAAGAGGATTGATCGTTAGTGTCAATTTCAATCATAAAATTTCAGACACTGTCTGTAAACTGAAATACTGAATAACAGACCTCCATAACCTAAATCTGTTCGTCATGGGCAAAAATTTATGCAGTTTTCATTCTTAATTTTTATGGAATATCGTCAGCAACGAAAACGGGATATTCAGTAATTACGGGATCATATTAAAATTAAATCGAAGAAAAAAGTTCATCAGAAAAATTTATTTTATTCAGTCATTTGTTTAGACAGCATAGATGCGTACATAATTTTCATTAAATATTACATCTAATACTGTCCAACAACAATTAAAAAACAATAAGAACTTCATTGTCAAGAACTCACAATTTTAATGAAAGGATGATTTTGACCACTTGCCTAACCTCTTTACAAATAACTCGTGTTAATGCATGAAACAAGAAATTCTCTTGCAGTCGGAATCCGTCGACAGTGCCTGAAGACGATGAGTAGACTTTGAAGTTCACATTTTGCTGCAAACTGTAAATATAGTCTTTATGGTAAATGACCAGAACACTGCTTTCGGAAACCGTTACGCAGAGAATTTCTTCCATACATTTGACCAATGGAAGAATACTTCTTAAGAGGATATCACGTCGTCAAAAAATTAAAGAGAAAGGAAAATGAAGTAAAGAATCGAAAAAAGAAATATCCTCCTTACAACTAATTCGTGAAAATGTATGAAACAAGAAATTCTCTTGCAATCGGAGTCCATCGACAGTGCCTGAAGACGATGAGTAGACTTTGAAGTTCGCATTTTGCTGCAAACTGTAAATATAGTCTTTATGGTAAATGACCAGAACACTGCTTTCGGAAACCGTTACGCAGAGAATTTCTTGTTAACCAATGGAAGAAGTCTTCTTAAGAGGATATCACGTCGTCCAAAAATCAAAGCGAAAGAAAAATGAAGTAAAGAATCGAAAATAGAAATATCCTCCTTACAACTAATTCGTGAAAATTTATGAAACAAGAAATTCTCTTGCAATCGGAGTCCGTCGACAGTGCCTGGAGACGATAAGTAGACATTGAAGTTCGCATTTTGCTGCAAACTGTAAGTTTAGTCTTTATTATGATAGATGTCCAAGACACTGTCTTCGGAAGCCGTTACGGAGAGAATTTCTTCCTTACATTTTACCAATGGAAAAACGGTTCTTATAGGAGGACAACGAGTAGCCCAAAAGTTGAAGAAAAAATTAAGCGAAGAATTGAAAGATGACGGAAAGGTTATTTGCCGATTGATGTTAGTTGTTCGTAGGCAAGCTTACAGTTGTTGATCTTGCCGTAAATCGTAACCTTCCCGGTGGGAGAAGAGGGTCGGTTTATTTCAACCGAAAGCTCCTTATTCATTTGCTTGATTTTTAAGTTGTCAACACCATCCAAGGTTAGGTCAGGACATTCCAAACGAACAGGAAGCCCGTCAAGAAGGTCCTTCGCAGCCGCCTTACGGTTTTCTGCATCATTTCCCGATATTGTGAAGTTGTAATCACGACGGACAGATTCTCCTACTTTTGTCTGTATTCGTACACCAAATTTTAAGTTGACGCGATCTATGTTTTTACCTCCTTTGCCAACAATGTGTGGGTAATTTCCCTGGGATACTTTTAGCAGCATCACCTTATCAGGGAATGTCTCCATTTTTATTTGCGCGGTAACGATTTTAAAATTTGGTGTTGAAACGCTGTTTGGATTCACCGTTTGGGCTCTGGTATTTACTGGCACGTTAGTTCTTGCGTTGCTGGGCTTGCCTTTTTGTGTATTTTTTGGGCAAGGAAGAGGGGGTTGTTGTTCCTCCTGATCAAGAAGCTTCTCTTTCATATCGCCTTTGACTTTACAGTCCAAGTTCGGTACAGGATTCTTGGTTTTCTTTGCCTTTTCATCAGCGAAAAACTTTTTGATCTCTGTAAACGCGATACCTTCCTGTTCGTCATTTTCTACGGGTGGAAGCTGTTTGTCCACTGATTTCTCACATTCATCCGCCAGTAGTTGAAACGGATTCGAGTTGACATTTGGTTTCATTGAACCACTACCTTGTATCCTGGCTTGGGAAGTGGGCACTTTAGGCGTTCTGTTGTTTATCGTGTCCTTAACTTGTTTGACAGGTCGGGATTCTTTTAGTATTTGCCCTTGTTTTTGCGGAACAGGTAACTGTTTTTGCTGTCCCTCAAGCTCTTGGTTAATTTCTTTATGTATCTCCTCGATTGTTCTGGGTCCGTTTTCCGCTCGACGAGGTTTCCATCCAGTTTTGCGTAGATCTACTACATCTTGAATCATGAAGCGGATACGGCTAGATACTTTCCGCTCACCAGCTATAGTCTGTAAAGTTTGGATGTATGAGGTCATAATTTGAGCGTTGGTAAAATTTGGCCTAACTCCATTGTCTGGAAGTGTAGAACTCTCTAATTGCTTGCCAACGGTGGTCAGCAGCTTGCAGAGACACTCAATCGAGTCTTCGTCTTCCTTGTGACTCAGTAACTTTCGAATGCATTGATGCATAACGTTCGAAGAAATAACATTGACTTTGAATAGTTCGCCAATGAATATTATGTTTCCAAACGATGTTCTTCTATTCTTGTCAACGAGTTCCTTTAATTCCTCTTGTAACTTATGCTTTTCTGTTTCGGTTTCGGCGTTTTCAAACTCAAGTCGTTTCTGTTCTGTCTTGACTAATCCCGCACTATCCTTTTCAAATTCCCTCTGGCAATGGGATAGGATCAGCTTGCGGAAGTTAATCGTTTCCGCAGGATTGGATGAAGATGCAACGTCTTTGGTCGATAGTGCCAAACACATGTTTGCGTAGATGGAGGCAAAAATGGATTCCTCGACCGCTTTTGCAAAAAAGATTCTGATGACCCCGGCCAAACAATCTTGGCTGTCAATATTGGTTTCTTGTATCTTTGCTAATAAGCGCTGGTAGTTGGATGGTGTAAGCTTATTTAAGATTCCACGAATGGTTCTCAAAATCTCTTCGCTAGATGTCTTGTTGCCGTCCTCAGATTTTGCAGACAGCCTTTTGGGTATCCAAACATTGGGATTGTTTGCCTTTCTCGGCTCCTCCTGTGAACTCATCAGTCTTATTTCTCGTTTTCTTGGTTGACCATGTTCCATTGCTGGGAACAGTGGGTGATAAGAACGAGTCATAAATTCAACTCCCTGGTTGGTCGGGGTTGATTTTTCACTGTGTGAATCACGAAGAATACCGAAATATAGCAGACTTTTGATGTTGGTGGTCCCAACGCTGTCTTTCAGTTCCATGAGCGCACGCCGATCATACACCCTTCTCGTTGTCTTTGTTACCGGAAGAGTGTTTGGTTCAGCTTCGATATCTTGTCGCTGGATACTTGGTGGTGCAAAAACAGCTACTTCGGGCTCCTTGATCTGCTCTTGATGAATTTGGCCAGCAGGAGACGAATTGGCTTCGATCTTCGCAAGCTTTCCAGTAAGTTCTTTGTTGGATTTTCGTAGTTGGACAATTTCTTCTTGCATTTGTTTAATTAAACGGTCTTGATCTGAAAGGAATGTTCGCGCCCTCTCCAACTGCAGGTCCTTCAAAGCCAATGCCTGAGTTCGCTTTTGGTTCAGCAGGGCGTAACGCTGCCTCAGTTTTTCAAATTCCTTCTGATATTTCTCTGTTTTTTGTTTCAGATCGCTACGAAGTTTGGAGATTTCTTTGTGAAGAGCATCATGGAACGGTTGGAGTTTCCTTGTGTTCTCCAACTCCTGGTCTTTTTGGGCCAAAAGCTGGGTCGTTTTGTCCTCTAGCAAGATTCGCTGACATTTCAGATTTTCTAACTGTTCCTGATGTTCTTTTTCTCGATAGCTCAAGTCATTGCGCAATTTCTCGTTTTCCTCCTGAAGATTGTCGCGAGCCATTGTAATTTCGAAAACTTGCTGCTGCAGCTGGGTAATTTCCTCCACATCATCATTTATGTTTTGTGAAGGGGCAGCGTCAGTTTTGTTAACTCTCTTGTCCCTTTCATTCGGCAGATGTTGACAGGCCTTACTAATCGGGCAAGTGGTCTGGCTGGTGGAAAACTCTTGCTGGGTTGATTTCTGGTTTGATGTCTGGGTTTCTTTCTGGTTTGATGTCTGGGTTTCTTTCTTGTTTGACTTATGTGTCGATTGACCGTCTGGTTGGGACCGTACCTTATCGGCAGCGGTTGGGTCGGCGGATCCGAAAATCCACGTAGGAAGAAAATAAAGGATTAACTCTTTGAAAGCCATTTCGATGGTTAATAAGAGTTGTTTGTTGCTATAGGAGCTATAACAGATGTGTTTCATCAAAACATCTCGTGCCCTTATGCTAACGCCCACTAAAATGGCAGCCAACATTCTCCCTTTTCTCCAAATAAGTTTGATTAGAGAATGCTTTTCCACAAGAAAATGGAAAAGTATAGTAATTATTCAAAAAGAAAAATTTTTATTCACATATTTCAAACTGATTCACGCAAATATCTTGAAGGGAAATGAATATTAATAAGAAATTTCCTGATTATCTAATTGATCGATTGACTGAAGTCTAAGGACACTGAGGTATAGCCATCTGGCGGCCATGGCTGTCATTTGTGGAATACCCTGCTGGATGGAGCTGGCGTTATGGCTGAGATATGCGGGATTAGGGTGGGAGAGCTTCTGGTAATTTCCACCAAGTTATTCTGAGCTGTTTCGTGCAAGTTTTAAACTCTTACATGTTTTCCGTTATTGATTCCGTTATAACGGAATCAATATCGAATGTTATACCATTTAGAAACTCAACCTGAGCCGGATCCATGTATAGGGCGACCTCTTTTATAGCTTAAGGGTGAAGAATAACACGAATGATGAGGCCCACTTAATTGATAACAGAGTGTTAGTTGTCGATGCGCGATAGGCTTACCGTTTCGCGTGAAGTTTCACCAAAATTTGTATCAGCCAGACATAAAGGTTTCAAAGTTTATGAATCTCGCTATTCGAACATGTCCGTCCTGAACTTGAGCCTCGTTAAAAAGGAAAGGGAAAACGGGAAAGCAATGAGAAAGAGAGAGATGAGAGATAGAGAGAGAGAAAAAGGAGTAGTGTTCCACTTAATAACGTGCTTTGCTGATAGAATTACGGAAAGCGTGAACGAGAAAGTGTATTTTGACCATTTCGATCTTATTCGTCGTGAGTTTCCGTTTCACGCTTTTCAGCGGTAGGGCAATGCCGATACTTTCTATTTTTTTTTTTTGCATCTTTTTTCTTTAATGGTAGTAGCACGTAGGGCCTAATAGCAAGTTAGGAGTAAGACATTCTTTTCAATTCGAGCAATATGACTATACGGTCAGAACCGCGTTCCTTTTTAGCAGATGATTGATCAATAGCGTAGACTTTTTTCACTGAAACCAGAAATTTTCTATCCATTTAATGTTGCCGAAACCCTTTTCTCATCCCCTCTTTTTCAAAACCATAATGGCCGATTTTGAAGTGCTGACCAATAGGATTCAAGTGGGGTAAGGGTCTATATCGTCTCCTGCTGTGCTAGCAACAGATACCTGAGAAGAGATGTCGGGTTTTTGCTATGTTAGACGTTAAATTTCTTTCAAAGTTTTGGTAATTTAACTTGCAATATATGAACCACGATGTACCAGGAGAGGTGGGCAAACGCGAGAGGAAAGAACTGTGCCAAGTTTCAGTTCTTATTCTCACTTCTGCCGCTAGGTTCTCTAGTGTTAGTGGCCCTCAAATCTGGCGCCAAGTTTAACCATTGTGGATAAAGCATCGTGGTTTAAGGGTGTTTTAGTTCAGTAACAATAAAATTAACACAATGCTAGTTTCTAATAACGTAAAATCAATTACAATTTATAGGTTTTTTTCAGAATAATTGTTAATTCTTGTTTGTTTTTATCACTTTTGAAATGTAACAAAAAAAAATGCAATAAAAATTACGATATTGATCACAATTTGGACAGTTTTCTTGACTTATGTAGCATACTCGACTTTTTGGTCTCATCCATCTCATTTTTTTTTTCAACTTAGCTTGAAAGCGAAAACGAAGGACAATGTATTCATAGACTAGAAATGGAATCGTCACACGTTGATGTGTTTCGCAGCAAACAGAGTAGAAGCTGAATTTTGACACCTTTTCAATAACCGACTCAAAAGAATCCCTGATATAGCTGTCATTTCCATCGAAATGTTTAATCAGTAAATTCCTCCACACAAGAAATAAAAAAAAAAAAATTCTGTGTAACCTTTTTTAGCCCACCCTTATGGCATCATCTCTCAATTTCCAGCTACTTAATAGGGCACCACCATTTACAGAGTTCTTGATGATGAATTCTTCTTTAAAATATCTAGAACACACACGATCTTTTCTAGAAAATTTTCTGTCACTTCTTTCCAATTTTTTACCCCAGAAAATGAATTGCCTTTCTTCTTTGGGTGGTTTAAATACCTTAGCATCATTTTCTTTGGCTGATTTGTATCCCGTAGAACATCCAACCACGAAGCATTTAACCATTTCGCAACACAATTTATCAAAAACACATTACTACCCTAAGTTAAAGAACGAAATGATCAAATGAAACAACGAAATGGAATCTACTATCGACAAGATGGCAGACGCTTTACTTTTGATAATTCGCGCCAAATCTGAGGGCCACTAACACTAGAGAACCTAGCGGCAGACGTGAGAACAATTACCGAAAGTTGGCACAGTTTTAAGCGGGGAAGCCCTACTGCGTTTGCCCACCTCTCCTGGTACATCGTGATATGAACGATACCATAGCAAAAATTGTCTACTTGAAAAGCTCTTACTCTCCTCACTTAGATTATGTGTATCACATACCAAATGTGTCAATCCTTTTGACCAACTATCACAATAAGGTAAATTGAAGCAAAAAATGTTATGCAATTTTATTTTTTTTGTCTTGATTTTGGTATTTCTAGCCCTTGAATTTTCTCCCTCTTATTGGTTATTGCTGTCGGTCTCTAATCTAATCTTACTCAACCTAATACTATTCTGAGTAATCCTTTTGGTTATCATCTTACAAAGTGCCAAATTAAAGAGTAGTGAGGTTTATCTACTACCATAGAACAATAAAATTACAAGTAGAGGAGGTAAAGGAGGAAGTCAGAATTAATGCATTTTGTCACAGGGATGGGGCTTAGTAATTTCAAACCTTCATTACATCACATGCTTCATTGAACAGATGGAAGTAAAACTTTGACCTCTTCTTCCCATGAAGTAGTGGTGCCTAATGATGGAACACCATTCCACAAGAATGATATAAAAGCTGAATTGTTTTCACAAGTGGGGATTGATTCCACAATTTCAGCTTCCCAGGCAGATACCGATCCACAAAGCCATGGGTAATAGATAATATAAAATTATAATTGATTTAACAAAAATACTTGCTGAGATTGAATGCAAAAATTTTGTTATCGTAAACTGATCGTTGTGTTGAAAAAAGCAAAAATGGATATTCGAAATGAAGGTACTTAAATTAACATAGATGTTCATGTGAAAAAATTTGTAAAAGTATGTCTTGAAATAGTTAACAGGCATCATGATTTAATGCACAATGAATGACAGATCCTTTCATTCACTAAGTCATGCTGGTCAAGCAAGATGGTGTTGGGAACATACAGTGTCCCAGAGTTGTTTACATTTTGTACACATTCTGTGTTGGCTTCTATTCACCCAAGTAGTCAATAATCACTTTTGTGTCTTTCGTAAAGCAAAGGATTCTATTATTCTATCAGCTGCTTGCTTCATTTGAATCCTGTTGACACAAAGCTATTAGAATTTCAGGAGGTAAACAGCATAGAAATAAAAAATAAATCAAAAATTTTTTAGTTGGCTTTTTTGCCTAATGTTATTGTTGCATTTAACTTTTGAAAGCATGGAAGTGTAAACAACTAAACATATGTTCAGGCTTCAGGGTCAAGTTAATGAAATGGTTGAGCCAAAAATGAATTTTGCATTACTTTTGAACAGGCCCAGCAATCTTTACTTGCGGCCTTCCAGTGCCGGGAATGTGTTATGCTATTATGCATGCAATTACTCAACAAGGAATTAGGTAACCAATTCTGTTTTAAATCAAATTTTTATTATTCAAATTATTTCACAGCAGTATTTAACATGTCAGAAATAATGCCATAAAGTAAGAAACGGAGTGCCCATTGTTTAAAGGTTTAGAGACTTGGCAAATGGTATTGCTGACCCATGGTTAAAGCGTCGATAAGGTTGCAGAAGGGTTGCGTTGCGTCCCAAAATCTACACATCATATTATTTCCGCCATTGCTGATACTGAACGCCGTCTTAGCGGAGTCCAGTTCCATCCTGAAGTTGATATCACTAAAAACGGTATTTTGGTTTCCTTTCCATCTAGTGCGAAACATTGACTTAATGGTTGGTGTAAAATTACAGGACGAAAAATGTTGCATAACTTCTTATTCGACATCTGTGGATTGCAAAGAGGTTTCACATTGGAGAAACGCGAGCAGCAGTATATCGATTACGTCCGGCGTACGGTAGGACGTAATAAGATCGTGTTCATGCTGGAAAGCGGCGGAGTCGATTCCGCCGTTTGTGCTGCCCTTCTCTATAAAGCACTTCTACAGGATGACGACTCGTCGCGAGTGCATGAAATCCATATCGATAACGGTTTCCTGCGTTAAGACGAATCCGAGCAGGTCGTCACTAGTTTACAGCAACTCGGGCTCAATCTTCGTGTGATTTGAGATACTTTTCTGGAACGTTCAGAATCTTATGATTGGCAAAAATTTGATACGAGATTAATTGATACGTCGTCGTGTCATAACTCAAATTCTACGGTTTATAATTCTATGACCGAGTTTTTTTTTTTACAGACAGTGGCTTCTCATTTCTTATTCATACCAGCGATCAGATTTGATGTTTCGAATTGTTTAGGGTTGTTGTAAGTTTGACTTTCTACGTGCTTCCACCAATGTGCATGATCGCCAAACTTTGTCGTTGTGCCGGACTGTTAATTCGGAAGAAAAACGTCGAATTATTGGCGATACGTTTGTCAAAGTGGCAAATAGAACGACTAACGAAAATTTAAATCTCACTTGGGGTAATCTACTTCACGGACAAGGTATCAACCATCTCTTTTTTGCATGTATTATATTGCCTAATATTCAATGTCATCATAAATGAAAATATTACAGATGCTATGAGACCGGATTTTATTGAATTCGCCTCGCATAGGGCTTCTTCAAGCACTGATGCCATAAAGATTCATTATGACGATTCCGAAGTGGTTCTTCAGTTACGCCTTCACGACCGTGTATTAGAATCTCTTCAAGGTAATTGCATTAAGGTGTTACCTGCGTTATGGCATTCCAGTAATATCTTTACGCTTTTCGCAACTTTTCCCAACAGACTTCCATAAAGATGAAGTAAGAGCCTTAGGTCGCGAGTTGGGTCTGCCCGCAGAATTACTGGAACGTCACCCGTTCCCTGGTCCCGGTTTGTCAATTCGAATCATTTATGCCGAAAAACTGTTCATGGAAGCTGATTTCGGTGAGACGCAAGTCCTGATTCGTTTGATGGTTAATTATGCTAACATGGCAGCCAAGGAACATGCCTTGCTCAATCGGATTGAAATCGCGACGTCGGAAGAAGAGTCTTCTAGAAGAACTGTCTAGTAGCAACCAGTTTGTTTCCACGCACACTGCCTATTCGCATTGTCGGTGTTCAGGTATAAGTCTATTTAGGTGTCAGAACTGAAATTGTACTTTTAGAACTTTTAAAACACCACATAAATTTTATTAACAACAGTTTACTTTTACAACTTTCAAAATCTTGTTAACCATTTAAAGGAGAACAAAACTGATTTTTTAGATTACCGGAATTTCAACTTCCGGTTTTAAATGCCAAATAACTCCCTATTTGTTGGTCCGTCAGAAAAAATATTCACATTTTCGTGATCCTCGTCAAATTTGGGGTCGACTCCATGTATCAGCTCAAAATACCCGAAAATCGTCAAAAATCGCAAATTTTCCTGAACTCAAATCGCGTTCATGAAAAATCGCAATTTTGGTCAAATCCGACTTTTGGCTAAAAAAACGTCATTCCAACCCCAAATTTGATAAGGATCACCAAAATCATACTCGTTTTGTTACGGGATCAGTATTTCCTAAAATATGGGCTACTTCCGGATAATTTTCGTGACAATTTGAAAAAATTAAAAAATGAGCTGTATTATTCTAACAATTTCAAATCTTTTCTCGGTATGTTATTATCTGTTCAGTATTGCTATCGTTGTCTGTGTATTAGAAAAGGAAATCTTTAAAAAGATTGCTGTTTGTAGTAGGGTTTCACCTTGTCAGCTGTTTATGACCAGTAGCCTGTTTATATGACTGACAATTATGACATCAATTTTCACTCAACGCAATTTCTATTATATTGTAGCACGGAGGAATAACGCTGAGACTCAAGTAGCGATTAAGATTGTATTCACTGTCGATACGCACACACACACAGTACTAACAAACAGTTACAACTAGACTGGGGCGACAGCAAGGGACACACACAAGTATTTATGCACTAACGTAGACAGCAGCTACCGGGAGAAATATCTGCTGACAAGACTGCCGGACATCTCGGGTAGAGTTGCGGTCAATAGCCGATACAGAAGCGCCGGACGTGACAACTAGTCCATGGGGCCTCAAATAACCGTGACATCTCCCTCCCTAGATAGCGAGTCGTCCCGACCGCTATTATTTTTTTTTAACCAGAAAAACGAATCTAAATTTTGAGACTTCTCCCTTTAGCTAAAATTTCTACAATTCGCTATACTACTGTTTCCCACTAAGGCCTACGGTTCAAAGCTTTCTTTACTGTAAGAGTGCTATAGCCTCTCTTGACTAAACTATGGAAGTCATTTGATCTGATCTACCCATTACAAGGTCAACACTATGCGAAGCATCAAGAAAAAATAAAACAGTCATTAGAACACGGAATAACATCAGTAGGGGGATTTGCCGCTTCTATTTAGTTAACTGCTCCAGACTTCGAAGCGTCTCCAAACAGTGCTGCTCATGTTCTATTATTCGAACCTCCAATTTAGCCAGTTGAGTGCTCCATTGTGCAGCCTGCTCTCCGTCACCTGCACCTTCAACGCGGCCTGTTGTCTCCAACACCTCGAGTCGCTTTCTCACCTCGATTCTTTCTCGGTCATGTTGTTGCTTTTCCCTGTAAAATAGAAACCACAAAGTGAGATTTGCCATAACCGTGAGTATCGTACCCATCAACAACTCGTATGGGTAAGACGGCGGGGTTGACTGTAGACGTATTCGGGTTTCATCCTCTTCTTTCAGCTGACGTATAGATTTCCCAACTATATCGGCCATTGTTCTGGCTGCCTTGTTTTTTCCAAGGGTCGAGGCGATCATAGCCTGTAGTGACGTCGACGTCGATTCTTGGGGCTTGTCTATCGATCCTGTTGGGAGTGTCCAGTTGATGCCCTTCAGTTGGGATGGCGGGGATTCCTCCCAGGAAGTAGATGACTCCCTCTGATAGCTGGCCTGAAGGATCCAGTCATCTGTCTGACCCGAACACCCTTTTGGAATTTCCACAATTTCGACGGTCGCCAATTCTCGTTTATACTGTTTCCGACTTCCAGCTCGCGCCGGGCACGTGATTACCAACGTTTGGGTTCTCCCTATTGACAACGCCCACTGACGCTGTCCAAGATACAAAGCTTCAGGTCCTTTCCATTTCACAAACACTTGTTGACACTCAAGTTTTTGCTTTTCTGTATCTTGTAAAAACAACGCCATGGAACACGTTTTCTTTGCATTTTTCCGCTCGATGGCCCTTGCGAGGGGGCATACCAAACCCGAGTTATCTTTGCAGGATCTTACCTCTTCCTCGGTTAATTCGATGAACGTTTGTTGATCTCCTGCTACTGCCAAAAATTGGGGTAAAGAAGAATGACGAAGTCCTACCCCACCTTCTGCGTCATACACGGGTAACACAAAAATTTCATATAACTCAAAAGTCTTTTCAAATTCTACTATAGGGAAATGAATGAATAACTTGAGACCATTCTCTGTGGATGCTGTCACAACATTCGCTTCCTGATAAGCCCGCCAAAGATCTCCTCTTTGAAGTGCGGGAGTTAGGGCCCACCCTGAGGCTAGAGAGGAACGGATTTCTGACAGAACTGTTCTTAATTGGGCGGGAGGAAACATTTCAGGAGGTAATCGGCCAGACGCCAGTAGAGCTAACCCAATGCTTATGTCGTCTACTGTCATCTTGGTCCATTCCAATAACCGGTGTGCCGCTCGGAAAGCCTCATCCACTCTTGCCGTGACTATTGACTGTCGTTCCAATACATTCATTGCGTTTACGAAATTTATTTTGGCTCTATTTAATTCCTTTTCCAGCGTCTGATGGGCTCGCTCCAATTGACTCAAGACTACAGTGTGCTCGTGTAGTTCCCACAAGCTTTCATTGACCAGGGTCGCCTGCTCAGCCAGAGTGCTCACAATACCGGATGTCTCTTTTGACAGAGAGTCGAGATGTTTACTAAGCTCCTCCAGTTCTCGATCCGTCGCTACGCCGAAAAGCCATTTCAGGGCACTCCCACCGGCATCAATTAAACCTCTCTTGGCCCTCTGCTGTTTCCCGGATATTGCTTCCTTCAGGTGATTGAATCTACTCTTGACTACCCCTAGTTCCTCTAGGCAGCCTGTCCCTCGTTCCGTCAACTGTTCTTTGATTCGATTACCAATCTTAAAATCCTCGTTCAGTGGCCCACCTTCGTGCTGTGTTAGTTTCTCCGCCAGCCATTGTCCAAGATGGCCCAGGGTAGCCTCAACTTGTCGAAAAGACACCTCAGTCACGACTACCCATTCCGAGTCGCTGAAGTTGACTTCCCCAAGATTTTGAAAAACTACCCCACTCATTACGAATCTCTCCCGAGGAGATGCCCCACATGGCATTGCCCCACATAGTAGTGTCAAGAGTAGCATCAAGGGGCTGAAGGTTATTGGGTTGCCATAGCGCTTGGGTTGTTTTCGACTTCTCTCCGATCTCCTCTCCCTCCCCCTACTTTGCTCAGGTGCTTGTGGTTCCGGGCGGGATATTTCGAGATCGACACCCTCCTCCTCCTCTGGCTCCTCCTGGATTGCTTCTAGCCGTGCAGTTCTTTCCCCTTTCTCCTCTCTCTGCTGACGCAGCTCGCCGATTGGGCCTTTTCCACGTCGGGGTTCAGTTGTTACTGGCCGTTGACTCCCCTCCAGTGGCGGAGTTACTGGTAAAGTATCTCCTAGGAAGTTTTCTTCGTTAGGCCTATCTGTCACCTCTGGCGAACCTCTAGCAAATTTTTTCATGCTGACCACGTGAACAATTTCTGATTTACGCGCCCGTGGCAACTTTACCTCGTAATTTAACGACGAAGTTTCACGGACAACCACGTAGGGTCCTCGCCATCGATGTAGCAACTTTTCAGACCGCCCTATTTTGCGAAACGGTTTATACACCAGGACTTCCCCGCCAGGACATCCCCGACCTTGAAATCTGTTGCCACTCTTCGTCCTGCATCATAAGCGTCCTTTTGTTTTTCTTGCACTCTATGTAGCCATTGGGCCACCACTTGCTGAGCTTCCCCCAGTTTTTTTACCACCTCGTCTTGCCCGTCATGTTTCACCGGATTCGGGTTCCCATTCATCATGACATCTATGGGTAGTATTGCCTCCCTACCATACAAAAGAAAAAAAGGCGTTCTGCGAGTTGATTCCTGGCGGCTTGAATTATAAGCAAAAGTGACATAGGGTAGTATGGTATCCCAGTCTGTATGTGCCTTATTCACATACATTGACAACATGTCTGCCAAAGTATGGTTTAACCTCTCCACTAAACCATTTGACTGCGGATGGTATGGAGTAGTAGCTCGGTGGTTTACCGCCAGAGCGGCCATTATGGACTTAGTAAATTCTGCAATGAAACACTTCCCACAGTCGGTCACAATGCTTTCCGGTGCCCCATGGCGGAGTACCACGTCCTTAACAAAAAATTCTGCTGCATCTTTAGCCGTAGCGGTGGGTAGGGCCCGCGTCTCCGCCCATTTAGAGAGATAGTCTACCGCTACAATGATGTTCCGATTGCCCCCACCCGTCACCGGAAATGGTCCTAAAACATCAATTCCCACCTTCTCAAAGGGTCGTTCTACTCTTATTACTTCCATGTAGCCCTGTGGTTTCATGGGAGGTGATTTTCGTGCCTGACACAGCACACAGGCCTGCACGTATCCCAACACATGTTTCTCTAATTTTGGCCAGTAGTAGCGAGCTTTGATCCGATCTGCTGTCCGACGCACCCCGAGGTGCCCAGCGGTAATGTCATCGTGGCACGCTTTCAAGACAACCTGTCTGTAGTTCGGTGGGACACATAGTCGAAGCCTGCTCCCCTGTTGCCCAATTGTACGCACATAAAGCAATTCTTGTTGCAATACAAAATTTTTAAATGGGGCGTCAGGCCGTTGTTCTAGTACCATTAATGCTTTTTTCCATTGTGGGACAGATTCTTGTCCCACGCGAATTCCCTCCAAGTCCCCGTTGAGCGTGACTAGCAGCACAGGTAGCAGGGACTCGCTCTCTTCTTCTTCTTCTGCGGGGCCTACTGGGTACCGCGACAACGCGTCTGCATCCTCGTGTAATTTCCCACTTTTGTACAACACCTGGGGTTCATAACCCTGTACCAGCAGTGCCCAACGGGCTAGTCTTCCAGCCAGATCCTTCTTCGTAGTTAACCAGCACAGAGCATGGTGGTCCGTCACAACTCTCACCGTCATCCCCCAAATGTAGCAGTGAAATTTTTTCATTGCCCAGACAAGCGCAAGGCACTCCTTCTCGGTTATTGAGTAGTTACGTTCAGTAGCTGATAGCAAACGACTTGCGAAGGCTACCGGTCTCTCTCCATCTCCCGTTTTCTGTACTAGCGCCGCGCCTATCCCGTATTCACAGGCATCGGGATGAATGTCAAACGGCTTCCCATAATCGGGATATGCTAATTGTGTCGCCTCAATCAAACGCTCCTTCAGAGCATTAAAGCTTCCTTCTTGTTCTGCTCCCCAACAAAAGGATTTTCCCTGTTTCGTGAGGTCGTGTAACGGCTTTGCAATTTTTGCAAAGTTGCTGATAAATCGCCGGTAATACGAACATAGCCCGATAAAGCTCCTCACATGTTTAATTTTCTGGGCATTAGTCGCGTTAGCCGGCGGTCTAGGGAATTCTCGAACCGCACAAATCTTCTCAGGATCCGGGGCGATTCCATCCTTATCCACGACGTGACCTAGAGCTTGCAGTCTGGTTTGTGCAAATAAGCATTTCTTGAGCTTCACCTTTAGATTCGCGAACTTAAGACACTCAAATACACTTCGGAGTCTCTTCACATGTTCTTCCACCGTTTGGGAATAAACAATAATGTCGTCCAAATACACTAGACACGCGGACCATCTCAACCCACTGAGAACCAGGTCCATCATTCTCTGGAACGTACCAGGCGCCGCACACAACCCAAAAGCCATCACCTTAAACTGATAAAGGCCATCCGCCGTTATAAAAGCTGACTTAGGGCGATCACTCTCCTTTATGGGGACCTGCCAATAACCCGATTGCAGATCCATGATTGAAAAAAAAGCCGAACCCTCCAATCTGGCTAGGGTTTCTTCAATTCTGTGCAAGGGGTACACATCTTTCAGTGTCACCGCGTTTAACTTTCTGTAATCCACACAGAACCGCCAGGCCCCGTCCTTCTTCTGCACAAGTACCACTGGTGAACTCCAGGGTCCATTGCACTTCTCTATTACTCCAGCGTCTTCCATCTCTTGAACAAGCGTCTGCATTAGCTCCCGTTCTTTCCATGCGCTCGAGTAAGGGCTTTGTCGGATGGGACGACAGTCCCCTGTCTCGATCGCATGCTCCGCTACGTTGCACACCCCGAGTCTGTCATTTTCCCCGGCGAAACAGTCCTCAAAATCTTGAAGTACCCCAACAATCTTGTCGTGACTATCCACCCCAATTTCCTTCGAGACATACTTTCCGAACACTTCTCGTGACCATTTGGGTGCTCCCAGGGCGGCCAACGCCACCACCTCCTTCTCGCTATCTGTACCCTCTTCAGCTAAGGTGATCTCTTCTAGCGTCCCCAGGACCATGTTTCTCGGTACCCACTGATTGCGATCTGAGAAATTGGTTACCAGCACTTGGTTGAACGTCTCGCAATCCGCTACTAACAATCGCCCCGTTGAGACGCCCTTCCGCTCCAGTACGCTAGTCGAGGGCTCAATCATTGCCCCGTTCTTCCCCGGGATTCCTGCTGTCAACTCTATTTCGACCACCACCGATGAACGTGCGGGTATCATGCGCCCCACTCGGGACACCAACTCGGGTGTTTCAATCTCTTTTTCTGCCATCATCCCCATTGGAATGTCCCCAATGATGAATTCAGGCAGAGCCCCTATTTTCATTCTCGTTCCAAATCTCTCCAGGAAGTCTTTACCGAGCAAGAGGTCAATTCCCCCCATTTCTAACACCAGAACTCTGCCGACTACTTTTGACTCACCATCCGATATTTCCAACTCTACCGCTCCTCCGGGACGTATTTCCTGGCCGTTAATTGACACGAGCCTGTTCGCTAGCCAGGGTTTTATCTCAAGGCGTAATAACGTGGCTACCCCGGGTGAACAAACGGATACGGCTGCCCCCGTGTCAATGACAGCGGGTATCTTTCTCCCATTACACATAACATCCTGGACGACAAGTTTCGTTACGTCAATGCGAAGTAACGGAAAACTTAATCCGCTCTCTTCCCTTAGGAGGCCGAGGAACGTTGGGTTAGTCTTTTGAGTATCTCCCGTAGCACGATGGTTCCCCCCATTCCCGTTTCCTTGCCGATTTTCCATGGGAATCTGGCAATTTTGTTTTAGGTGCCCCGGCTGCCTGCACCTGAAACAAATGGGCTTACCATCGGGTGTCCAATTAGGCGTGGCCTTTGGATCTCTCCCTCTATTAATATTTCTCCCTTGGTTCAAATTATCTCTTTTCTGCATTAAGTCTTCGAACATCTTTTCGATTTTCTCCAACCTCGTAGCTACGGACGCATCTTGCTGCCCCGCTGGGCAACGCTGGGTTCTTTCCTCCCTTCCCATCACTCCCATCGCCCAATCGTCTTGCTTCCCTCGATCGGTCATCTCCTGGAAGCGTTTTACTTCTTGGAGAAACTCATTGCAGTTGGTGGGCTTTAAACTCCATAGTTTTTCTAGGACACTAGGACGCAAACCCTGCCAGAGATGTGCTAGCTTCGTGGCCTCAGCCATATGCGGATCTACCCTACGGCATAGATCGAGCACATCGTAGTAGTATTCTAGGGTCGATTCTTCAATTCCCTGCTTCCTCCCGCGCAGTTTAACCTCGTTATGTTGCGCATAGTTTACGGGCGTAAACTGTGTCAACAGCGCTGATTTTACTCCTGCCACCACCGGGGGCCCTTGTGCGTCTGACCACGCAGCGGGAAGGTTGCCTGATGCCTCCATGCATGCATACCATTTACCCGCAGCCCCTTCTAACGACAGCTCGATGTGGTCCCTGAGCTCGTTTTCTCCCCACCGGTTGTATCTACCCACCTTCTCGTAGCGATGGATCCAACTTACTACGTCTTCCCCATCCCGCCCGGTGAATGTGGGGGAGTCTGGAATTTAATCTGGGCCGCCATCCCTACGGGATTAAGGGGTGCGACTACCCCAGCTACAACAGAATTTCTGGCGGCCCTGCTGCGTAGCAATCGAGCGCTTACCACCGAGGATCTGCGCCGAAAAGCCTCAAAATCCCACTCTAACCCACCTTCACTGCTTTCCGAATTGGGGCTGTCCTCGCCGTCAGCCCACGCTACAGTTTCTTCCTCGCTAATACTAGCCTGGTGTTGTCCCAAATTACTTTCCCTTGCTATAACCCCTGATGGGTCTTCTCTCTCGGATAATCCTCCCGGCTCCCCTACAACGTCGTCCAAACGACTGAGGGTTCCGCTGGCACTGCCTACGATTGCCTGATCACTCCTTGGCGTAAATCGCCCAAATTCGTCTCGAGGGCGCTGTCTTCCCCTGCCTCTTCCAGCACCCCCACTCATCTACCGCCTTCTGCACGAAACTCCTACTCCCCCGCCAACGATCGACCGTCGTTACCTGACGGATGACACACCGTCTACCCACGATCCCTAGATCGTCGCCCACGACAACCTGCCGCTTCCCGACGAACCCCTCGTCGTCCAAACTCCCGATTTTTTTCAATCGTTACCGGCGGTGATCTACCGCCTTGCAGCGCACCACTGTCCGCCTCTACGCCCCCTTAATCACCACTAGGTCACACCTACCTCCCCAGAAATTCTTATGGCCGTCCCCGCGCTATCGCACCCTAATCGCCCGTCACACGGCCGGTGCTGTGGCTTCGTACCCCAACAGTTTAAGGCACGTAGGCCGGTTGGGTCGACGACTCTCGGAAGCCCCTAACAGCTCCCGCCTCCGCACAACTAGAGCACAATAGAATGAAACAGCGCAAAGACTTACCACAAGTTCTGCATCTCCACCATGTAGCACGGAGGAATAACGCTGAGACTCAAGTAGCGATTAAGATTGTATTCACTGTCGATACGCACACACACACAGTACTAACAAACAGTTACAACTAGACTGGGGCGACAGCAAGGGACACACACAAGTATTTATGCACTAACGTAGACAGCAGCTACCGGGAGAAATATCTGCTGACAAGACTGCCGGACATCTCGGGTAGAGTTGCGGTCAATAGCCAATACAGAAGCGCCGGACGTGACAACTAGTCCATGGGGCCTCAAATAACCGTGACAATATTAAGTGTCTACATGTTACAACTACATTATATAGAAATACAGTCAAAATGTTCCTGCAGCTCTATGGCTCTATGGTTGAGCAACGGTTTGGTAAGCCGAAAGTCGAGGTTCGATTCCCGTCAGAGTTAAAATGCGATGTGGTTACAAATTAGTCAATGGATCTTGTACATGCAACGGAAAGCCCAATCAATCAGTGTAAATTTTGAAATACCACAAGACGAACTAAAAACGGTTAAAAAAATCAAGAGATTTTTAACAACACTTTTACGTAGGTACAGCCATTTGCAAAAGCAGTAGATTCAATTATAATACTAATTGTAGCTCAGTGGTAGAGCATTGGCTGTAAAAGTTAAAGATAATGGGTTCGATCCCCAAGCCATACATGTTGAATGATTGAGTACTTAAGTTTGTAAAACATTGGCTTTATAAGCTAAATGAAGTAGGTTCGATGGGTTCAATCCCTACGCATAAAGAGCAATCATGAATTTGTTAAAGATCAATGCATATTCAACCGTGTGGAGTAAACGAAAATAGAATTGAAATCTGTAAAGAAATTGAAATGTAAATAAGATGAAAGAAAATGGATGAAATGTAGTAACAACTCGAAAATTAAATTTTTTCAAATTTGTATTGTTTAAGTAATAACTTGTAGTTTAAGACATTTGCCTCAATTGAATTTGAACCCCCGGGGAGATTACCCGGGGCGTGGCTAAGAGAAGCCGGAAGAGGATGGAAGGTTTCGGACAAGTTTTTACGTGAGCGATTAACCGTTAATTCGGATTTGTGGGTAGCCTCTTCGCCCTCCAATGATATCATAGAACTTGAGGACCCCCACGTCCCCTTTCCGGACAGCGCACTCACAACCTTTGCTGCTGATCACAGTAGGGGCATGACCCCCTACGGGCTTATCACAAGTCAAGGGGAAACGGGACCACAGAAAAGAAGGGAGCCCAGATATGCACTTCAATTTATAAAAATTAATTATTTTATCTTCGAGATGAATCAGCGATGAAATCTAACGTGCAGGTAGCGTTCTTTGAAATTTCCACTTGCACTTCCAGTCGTTATCATTCTAAAATCTCGTTCAACTAGGTATCTCTTTTGATTCAGTATGATTATTAACCTATGTAAAGGAAACGAAACATGAATCAATATATAAACGATTGCCTATCAATATGTATTCAATAAATATTCGTGCAATCCTTCCTTACCTCTCGTTCTGGAGAGCTGATGCTGATGGTATTCGTTGTATTCAGCTAATGGTTTGACATGACATAGTCCGTTGCATCCTGCTCACCAGATCTCCTTGGATTTTAACATTCATCTTGTATGGAAATCGTCGATTCGGCATGTAGTCAATTAGTGTTGATGGATGCGTTGCTGGATAGTAAGTTGCCGGACGAGGCGGGATATCTCGAGCGTTTGATCTGGTTGGATGCGGATGACTTGCTAATGCATTAAATTTCCGTTCTTTATGTCAAGGAAAAGAGTACTCTCTTCCGATTGGCCTTTTCAAGTCGATATAACTTCGAGATAAGAACAATGCATAAAAGTTTTCTATTAAAAATTGAAGATTAGTATAACGTTTTTCGAAGCTCAATTTATTAAATTACGTGAGCAATGACGTCGAGGAAGTGAACACCATTCCTATTGATGCATCTGATGGCGTAGAAATTCTAGCCAAAAAGCGACTACTTTCCTAATACCTCTGCAAACAACACAATAAATTGCATTTCAATTAGTTGAAATCATGGGTTTACAGGCAGAAAAAACAGAACTAGAACTTCAGCTTTGGCCTGAGATGGTTCAAAACGTTCAACTTCATTTATGGAGCTCTGCATCAGAATGACACACTGGGGAGGTCTGGTGTCGCGAATGGAGAGAGCCATTTTCGGTAACAAAGATGATCTTTTTCACAGTCGACATGTGATCTAAGTCTGCTGTCCAATGAAGTAGGGAAACAACGTAATTCTATATTTAAAAAGAAATGCCATTTTTGTTATACCTTTGTAAAGGTGATACAAATTTACAACACAGCCCTGTGAAATTTCTCACCAGGCATGACAAGCAATACATCTTCAAAACAAACAGGAGCAGTCTGATTGAAGAATGCTGCTGATGTCCTGTTGTCGAAAGCATTGGAGTGACTGACGGAACAGCAGAAAATTAGGATGTAGATTTGCTGATTTTTCTGCAGCACAGAGGTGACGTCAAGGATGTATTCTTCTTGCCATGTAATACAGAGAATATTCTTCCATTTCCTTCATGACCGGCTTGCCCGGAAATCTGTTTATTTGACGTTTAGAATTGAAACTAGACGTTTTTGCTGTGAACATTTTTCAATCCTGAGTACATTCTTCAGGCAAGCAATTTTGCAATTCTGCAAATATACTATTACAGCACCTATGAGGAAAAGCAGAGTTAAAAGTCTTCTCATTTTACTCTACAATATTTATTTCCTAACATACCATAACAAGCTCTTCTTTTGTTGTTGTTTTGTGTGTAAAGGATTGGTACATGTTTATCATGGTATAGGAGTTATACCATATACCATATATATAACTCCTATACCATGATGTTTATGTTAGTTTCCAAAGAGTCGTTTTTCCCTTAATATTTCTTTTACTTAAATCAGATGAAGCTTAATGTTACTAATACTAAACAGTAGCCACCCATAAAACTTCGAACAGCTAGTAAATGTAACTGTCAACTGGATTCAAATGAAGCAAGCAGCTGATAGAATCCTTTGCTTTAGGGAAGACACAAAAGGGATTATTGATTACTTGGGTGAATAGAAGCCAACACAGAATGTGCACAAGACGTAAACAACTCTGGGTCACTGTGTGTTCCCAACACCATCTTGCTTGACCACCAAGATTTAGTGAATGAAAGGATCTGTCATTCATTAGGCATTAGGTGTCGACTGCCACTGCGACAGCCCCTTCGATTGAATTAATTTGAGGGGAGGGGGCAACACAGTCTTCATCTGTCCACGGAAACATATCCGTTTAGATTGTCGGTCAAAAACGGATCCTCCAAGTGGTGGGGAACGGAATTGTTTCCGATCACTATGCGTACGGCTTATTCCGATTTGTTTCCGTTTAACCAAGGCCTACTTAATGGTTAAGGCCTGTAAACTTGAATGTTCCCCTATGACGGCGAGAGGATTTGCAAAATTCCCTATCCTTTCCCCAGTCAAGAGCCAATCAGAAGAAAAAAGGAGGTGAAGACTTCGCCGTCTGGCGTTCAAAAATGCCACCTCGTAAGGATGGGAAGATAGAAAGAAAATGGGGTTGGGACTAACGTTTGACGTCTTCAGCCAAATAATGGTAAGCATTTTGTTATTTAAATTTAAGAAATAGAAAATGCTGCAGAATTTGAGTTTCATTTATTGTTTCAGTGTTCTGGCCCTACGTTCCTTATTGGCTGGACCAAAGGTACTGGTCTTCTTATTTAAACTTAAACGCAACTTTCTCTTGTTAGACAAAATTGGTTTCAAAAATTTTCTCAAAATAACTTCAATTAATGCTTTGTTTTTTTCACCAGGACGAGCGATTTCACAGAGAAAAGTGTTACATGTCTCCAGATGGGGCAGAAGGAATTCAACAAGGCCCTTCAACATGAAAGTCGAGCTTGACATCTGTCAAAGGCACTCCTTTACAAATAGATACACCGTCCACAGCCTTGACACAAACTCAACTGTGGGATAGAAAAGGCCACCACAGTCTGTAAAAAACAATAGAGGTAATGTTGTTTATGAGATTTTAAGTTTTGAAATAATATTGAGTAGTGCCCTCTCTCTTCTCAGCAATTAAATTGGCTGATCCTGATTGTCCATGCCTGAATTGTCTAAGCAATCGACATTCTTTAATTTATCTTCCGAAAAGTTTATTCTTCGGCATACTACTGGACGTGTTCTTGGCGAAAGAGCTGCTTCATGCGGTGCCGATGGTAGAAGCCGACGGATTGGCAACAGGAGGATTCTGTCTTTGGCCGCATTCATATTTGGAGTGAACGTTGCTGCTTGCTGAATATGTGGAAGAAGACGGCGTTTGTTTGAGTTATTCAGCTCGGGATCTTCATCTGCAAGAAAGAAAAGATGATGCGGTAATATAAATATTCATAGTGAGTTATAAATATAATTTATTTTCAGAAATGGGACCAAAATGGTTGTTATGAACGGGAATGTTGCAAGGAAAAATCAGGAAGAGTAAACGAAGACAGAGAAAATTTCAATTTACTGGCCAAGGGAATGCGATTCTCGTACAGAATTACAAGACCATGGTTGTAGATATAATGGTTCCCACTGTCTGTGTTATAAGGTCCCATAAGAAAAAAATTGAAAGTTCTCCGTCAATGATCTTTCCTCAGGGCATGGTTACTACGAAAGTGCTGCCATCTGCCCACACAATCTCTAACTGAATGGCTTACTGCAGAAACGAAGAATTCACGTTTTAATGGCGGAAATGCAGATTAATGTAAAATGACACGCAAACCATGTTTCGTTTTTAATTGTAAATCTTCTTATAACAAAGAAAATGAAAGTCTTGCGTTTTTCCATCCACCGAAGTTGTGTCTAAATTCCTGGCAGGAAATTATTAAAAAGCCAGGACTCACTTGCCAGTCCAGAATTTGCAGTATTCATTTTGAAAAGAACGACATACTCAAAGGGAGAGAAATTCAAGGCGTGTTTTACAGTTATCCGAAATGGAAATTAAAATCAGGTGCTCGGCCCAGTAAATTGCTAGGTATTCTCAAATTTTAATTATCCATGACAATGTTAACTTATACTAATACTGCTAATTCTGTATGTTTCTAACAGGAAATGATGTCAGCGTACTCGAAAGACCTGCTGCAAAGAAGTATGTTCACAGTGATAGGTTTAAGTCACCATATCGAAATATAACAGCAAAGTCTAAAGCTGCTAATCCTAAGCTGCAGTTGGACAATCAATCATTTTTGTCGAATAACAACACCAATGTATTGATCCCATCACATGCAAAGAAGTCAACGTCAAATAGCATAGGTAAATTAAAAACTAAGTGTAATAAGATATTTTTTAAAAACATGACATGTTATGTTACAGCTATACACCAACTTGACGCTGAAAAAGGAAAAGTAAATGATATGGAAGCAGCTGAACCTGTGGCATTACCATGTGTAACAACAGAAGACATGTTCCAGGAACCTACTACTGAAACACTCCTACACATTCCACCTGAAAAAGAAATGGCATCTGAATCTGAATCTCAATTGAGAGTAGAATTTGAACCGAATGATATGGAAGTGGATGAACTGATTGGAGCACCGGGTGAAATGACAGAAGAAATGTTACAAGAAAATTCAGAACAAACAGCACGGGAGACAGAAATGGAAGGATACCTTGACCCAGCTACATACACTGATGTTATTGCGAGAGTCAAACTACCTTCCTCTTCGTGGATGTGGCAAGAAGATAAGGTTAACAAAACCCTCGTGTGTTTCAGTCATTCATTTTCTCCAGATCGCAAAATTGTAATAAAAACAATCTCAGTTGTCTCCATGAATAAGGTGGAATTGTTCCTCAATGGAAAACAAATATTTCCCCGTAATGTTAAGACTAATTTCAATGTAATTGAAGATTTATCTAACATTATTGGTGCCGTGGAAGTAAGCAATGTGTGTGATGGAATTGTTTATTAATCCAAATAACAGCGAGAAGATGTCGATGCAATTAGTGGTAAAGGTTTTTTCAAGACGTATGAGCATTGCTTTGAATCACTACAGAGAAAAATACGAAAAAGATAGCATTAGATTAATATTCAAAGGTATTTTACAACTCATTAATTATCATGTTATTTGTACTTATTACTGCTTCAATGTTTCAGATTCTCTACCTACAGAGAGACTTACATTTCTTTTGAATAACGTATTTGATGTGTTAAATGGACGCATTCCAAAGGAAGGAATAACGATTAGCAACTGGCATAACAAGAAAAAAATTTTGGATCAAATGCTGAGATGTCTGGAACTGACTGAACAGGCGTTCAAGAAGCAATCTAAGAA
Organism: Daphnia magna; assembly: GCF_020631705.1. Lineage (NCBI taxonomy): Eukaryota > Metazoa > Arthropoda > Branchiopoda > Diplostraca > Daphniidae > Daphnia > Daphnia magna. Next base: position 59,715 of record NW_025533138.1, on the reverse strand, counting down.
TATGGTCATTGTTAAAAGTATGTTTGTTTCGAATCAAACTCTTTTTGGTTGGCGCTTAACAATCAACAGCGTAATCCAAATTACTGAGGAATTGTTCAATTCTGGGTATTCACTAGTACTGACCGGCAAAATGAATCAAGATATTCTGGAAGTATGTTTTTATTAATTTTAAAAATTTGGTGTATACTATAATATTGTTTTAATTTGATAGCGTTTTTTTGGAATCGTGCGCTCCTACGACAACCGACCAACAGCACACTCTTTCCTTCAGATCTACCGTGCGCTCTCCATGTCGCAAACTGTCAAATGTAAGTTAAAGAAGGCTAATGCAGATGACAAAGAGGATGTGTACCAATTGGTTTCATATGCGAAATGTTGGATTAACCGCTTCAAGGAGTGCGAGAGGAAGGCTGCCGCAATGAAAGCTTCCTTACGCGATAATTTGTTTGACGAAATTTCAATTCGCTATGTGAATGTTATTCAAAATGATGAGAAAGATGTTACTAGAAACAATTTAATTTACGATCTCTGCGGCTACATGTTTCAGACGAGGGGACAGTTAATATCTTGCCAAGAGTGTAAAGAAACAGTTGTTTGTGAGGAGGCTGATTTGCCAGACGATTTCACTGCAAAGCAGTACACAGCTTTTCGCAATAGAGGAGGACTAATTTTTGTTACAATCCCAGTCTTTCAATCAATACGGGAAGTGGAAAAGATTATTTCGTCTCAATTTGAAGATGACGGTCATTATTTAGTGAGAGATAGTTACGAAATTTGTATGTCAAAAATCAAAGTACTCAATCTTTGTCCTTTTTTTTGTGACACACCGTGCTGACTCGTATCCTTATTTAATAATGGAATTCGTACAAGTTAGATATCATTTTGAATCAAAGCGTTTTCAAGAACGTAATTTGGCAGAAGTTGATAGTAACGTGCGACAAAATTTCAAGATGGCAAAACTTGCTTAATTTTTTTTTTCTAAATGTAAATTGTATGTATGTTAATACACATTACAAGTTATAAATTGAACCAATGAAATCTATTGTTATCATCTGAAATTAATCTTAATTAGAAAATCGTCAATCAATCTGTTTAACGGATGCGCAAAGCCGCAAAGTACGCATAGCTCTGATTTGTTTACGAGGGACTTAGAAAATTTCTGTGTTGTTTCAGTGTAAGCTTCCACCCTTCCAACACCAGGTCGCGGGGCTGTCGCAGTAACCAAAGATCACAAAAAAATCAGCTGCCTTATGGGACCTTATAACACAGACAGTGGGAACCATTATATCAACAACCATGGGCAGGGATAGGAATTCTGGCTACACCTGTCGCCTTCATGGCAGTAGATACATGTTTACAGGCCTTAACCATTAAGTAGGCCTTGGTTTAACATAGTCTCCGTGGCGGGCGTTCCAATTTTTTTTTATTGTTTAGCTATGTTGTCATTATTTACGTTTATTGTTTTTGTTTTTTTCTTTTGATTTGGTTTTAAAGTTAGTTGTATTTGTGTTTGTATTTTTAAAATCTATATATATGTTTAAAAAGAATAAACTTTTTTAATGAAAAAAAATTGCTGTATTTCATTTTTTTTGAACCACGAAACAAATTTTACATTAGAACAGAAGTAAGAATATATTATTATTTGATAGGTAATATTAATGAATTTCTTACCATTTAACGAATGTTATTTAGGATTAGTGAAATGCATAAAATTTTTACAGTGTTACTCAGCCAAAGCTTTAAATTTGCATTCAGTGTGTTGGCTGCGTTTTCCATCCACGTTGGGAAGTACACTTTTTTATTAAGAAGGTAATCTATTGTGGCATTGTAAAAAAATTAACACAATTATCAAACAGGTAACTTATCTCACAAAACTTTAATGTTATAGCCCTGACATCACTCTTTTATTTTCCCTTTTCCAGGTATCGGAATCCCACTAGGTTGACCGGGGCAACAACCAACAATTGAATAGTCAATTAAAAAGCAACCATTTAAGCCAAGAATCAATAACTAAGAATAAACCATTAAAGCTAATTAGGTATTTTTCAATGTAAAAATGTAATTAAATAATCAAATAATCAAACAATTTGTTCGTGTCACTCTTCACTCATTGAATTTGCTTTATGTTGTTTATGAATAAAACACTTGCTGCTTACTCTTTAAAACACATTGAGTTTTTATTTAAAATTTACTTGTGTTTACATGCATTCTTGGTAATTTAAAACGTTGGAATAATAATAATGAGAAGTTAGAATTCAAATTTGAATTACGCGCGTCATCAAAATGGCCGCCGCAATGGATGCCGGGAAGGGGCCAAGGGGGGTACATTTTATTGGAATTTGTGGTTCTTAAACTATAAAAATCGAAGTAAAATATAACATCAAAACATGCTAGAGATAATAAAGAATCTTAATAATATATTTTCTGTTTATTTTGGTGTATATTAGTAACCAAACAACGTACCCAAAAATGTCTGTTTTTGGCCCTCCCCCCCCCTCCCCTAAAATGTCATAAAATAAAATAATTAATTACGTTCTATGTTTTCAGCGAATTTTCGTAAGTTTTACGGCAATCGATAGGTATTTAAAAGCGCTATCTATTTGGTGAATTTCATCAAAAAATATTGAAAAGGAAAAAAATTCTAAATGAATCAAATTTTTTTGCGTTTTGTCGCTTGGGTCCAATCCTGCGCTTGATCGATTAAATGAAAAAAATTTGATTCGTTTAGAATTTTTTTCCTTTTCAATATTTTTTGATGAAATTCACCAAATAGATAGCGCTTTTAAATACCTATCGATTGCCGTAAAACTTACGAAAATTCGCTGAAAACATAGAACGTAATTAATTATTTTATTTTATGACATTTTAGGGGAGGGGAGGGGGCCAAAAACAGACATTTTTGGGTACGTTGTTTGGTTACTAATATACACCAAAATAAACAGAAAATATATTATTAAGATTCTTTATTATCTCTAGCATGTTTTGATGTTATATTTTACTTCGATTTTTATAGTTTAAGAACCACAAATTCCAATAAAATTGTACCCCCTTGGCCCCTTCCCGGCGGCCATTTTGATGACGCGCGTAATTCAAATTTGAATTCTAACTTCTCATTATTATTATTCCAACGTTTTAAATTACCAAGAATGCATGTAAACACAAGTAAATTTTAAATAAAAACTCAATGTGTTTTAAAGAGTAAGCAGCAAGTGTTTTATTCATAAACAACATAAAGCAAATTCAATGAGTGAAAAGTGACACGAACAAATTGTTTGATTATTTGATTATTTAATTACATTTTTACATTGAAAAATACCTAATTAGCTTTAATGGTTTATTCTATAGTTATTGATTCTTGGCTTAAATGGTTGCTTTTTAATTGACTATTCAATTGTTGGTTGTTGCCCCGGTCAACCTAGTGGGATTCGATACCTGGAAAAGGGAAAATAAAAGAGTGATGTCAGGGCTATAACATTAAAGTTTTGTGAGATAAGTTACCTGTTTGATAATTGTGTTAATTTTTTTACAATGCCACAATAGATTACCTTCTTAATAAAAAAGTGTACTTCCCAACGTGGATGGAAAACGCAGCCAACACACTGAATGCAAATTTAAAGCTTTGGCTGAGTAACACTGTAAAAATTTTATGCATTTCACTAATCCTAAATAACATTCGTTAAATGGTAAGAAATTCATTAATATTACCTATCAAATAATAATATATTCTTACTTCTGTTCTAATGTAAAATTTGTTTCGTGGTTCAAAAAAATGAAATACAGCAATTTTTTTCATTAAAAAAGTTTATTCTTTTTAAACATATATATAGATTTTAAAAATACAAACACAAATACAACTAACTTTAAAACCAAATCAAAAAAAAAACAAAAACAATAAACGTAAATAATGACAACATAGCTAAACAATCAAAAAAAATTGGAACGCCCGCCACGGAGACTATGTTGAACGGAAACAAATCGGAATAAGCCGTACGCATAGTGATCGGAAACAATTCCGTTCCCCACCACTTGGAGGATCCGTTTTTGACCGACAATCTAAACGGATCTGTTTCCGTGGACAGATGAAGACTGTGTTGGAGGGGGGGAGGCTGGTGTCGTATGTAGTATGTACTACGACACTGCCCCCCCCCCCCTTTCTGGTGTCGTGGTACCCTCGGGGGCCACTGTTGGGGGGTCCAATGACCGCATGCCGTGGGACAAGGGGCATCCCTAAAACGCGAAAGTGAAACGCGAAACGAACAGTGACTAAAACGCGGAACGCTGTGCGAAACAGCCCCCAGGCAATGGGCTGCGAAACCCTCAAATATCGCCTAAAGGCAACCTAAATAGCGAAACGATTTTGCGAAACCATTATTTAAAATGCCATTAGATTTTGCATTTCATTTAGAGAAATAAGAACCGTGTACTATTCTTTTTTGAGAACATGTAACCCCGATAAGCATTGTAAGCTCTACGCCAACAAAAACTCATTTTTAAAATCTATGGTTCTTTCCAGTCCTTTTTTAATTTGTTGGCATTTACTTGAACAAATTTGCGACGAATTGTTAACTTGTATTGGTTAATAGGAAACTAAATACGATGGGGAATAAAAAACTAGCATTTTAAATAAAACAATATGTTTAGAATCTGATTGAAGTAAATTAAATTAATTGATTGAATTAAATTGAGTTTAGACCAAAAAATGTAAAGCCGTGGGCTAACTGGGATGTTCTCCAGTGCTCTGACCTCTGAGTGCCTTGAATGGTTCCATAGCATGATAAATTTGGCCTGAAAAAACTCATGAGACTGTTTGACTCTGTCAGAAATGTAAAAGCCTTGCCCAAAATTAACTTTCAACACGTTGGTAAAAGCAAATATGTTTGACTTTAAATTACCTGCGATTCCTGTTAAAATTTTCTTTTTTTATTTATTGAAATATTAACATTTCGCGCTTTCGCCAGCCATCCAGCAGCCTTCTGTTTCGCAACGTTGTTTCGCACTTTAGCATGGGAATGAAACACCATTCAGCGGCTTAACCGCGAAATAAACCATCTTGATTGGCACGGCGTTTCGCGTTTTATTCGCTTTTCGCCTGTTCCTGTTCGTTTCGCGTTTTAGGGACACCCTGGCACAAGTTTTTTTCAAGCCGAACGCCATCTAGCGATGAACACAAGCCTAAAATAGGAAAACGTGAAGAAAAAGAAGAAGGTCTCTGAAAGTCCGCAGTTTACCCATTCCGCAATCCGCGTCCGCACATTAACCTAGCCAAATTTAACTTGTTTTGGAACAATGAAAGGTTGTCTGCTAGTATTTCGTTATTTTGGCTAACAATGCGAGCGATGAGATGATGGAATTTTTTTTTTAATCATTCTGGTTCAGTTGTATGATCATTATGGCTGAAAGAGGAGCACACTTGAGTCAACTACTTTTAGATTCGAGCAGGCCATCGATTTTTGAACTAGTTGCTCAAGAAGGACTTAATCAAGCACTTCGCGGAACCATAAAATTCTTCTTTAGGGTAGCTTTTTCCTTGTTATATCCATACCCAAACTTAGACAATTCTAAAAATGAAAAAGAACATTTTTTTTATAGGTATGTGCAAATCATTATCCAGAAACTTTGGGTGTAACATTTCGTTGGGCAAATGAAATCCAATTAGTATTTGACTGCTTACTTCAGAGCTATTATCTACGTAAACCATGGTATACAATTTTCTGCTTTAGTGCAACCATGAAATTATATCAAACCTTTTTTTAATAGGTGCTTCATTTGCTGAAAACTTTTATGGACTAGAAAGAGTCACAAAAAATGATTGCAGATTGAATGGGAAGGCAAAACTTTGTTCACTCATCAGTCTTTCAGTTCTTCCATATGCTTTGTTGAAATTAGATGCATATTTCTCTAAAAGGCAACCATCTACTCAGCAACATCCTGTGATGAGCTTTTCTAGCATTCGGTTCATCTATGATTTAATAGTTTTGATAAACTGGATGCTCTATACTTGGGGAAAATCTGTTACCCATTCTCCTGTTTTGCATCTGTTAGGAGTGAAACTAAAACATGGTGGTGAAAACAGCAGTCCAGGAATTTCTCTCACTAAAATCATTGAAATGAGTGCCTTCTTTATTCAATTTCTTGAATGGTGGTTTACTAATCAGTCATCACAAGCCAAGAGTATGCTTTCTTTACCCATTCCACCTCCACCACATTCCGTTGTACAGAACCAAAACTCCAAACCTAGGACGGGTGCTTGTCCACTGTGTCAACAGCAATGGAAGAACGAATGCGTCCTGCGGGTGTCAGGGTATTATTCAGCTATTTGCATATATTACTACTTTATACTCAAAACTGATTCTTTTTTCCAATCACAGATATGTGTTTTGCTACCGGTGTATTTTACCATATCTAAAAGAGAACAGCAAGTGCCCCATATCCAAACTCCCTGCGACCCCAAGTGACTTGATACGCATATTTGCTAACGCTGAATAATAGAATTATAATATAGAATGGAATTATAATATTGGTCATTACGCTGTATCAATGGAGAAAAAAAATAAATAAACACGCTTGTTTCATCGCATCATTTATTAGACTGGTATTTCCATCGAAATCTTAAATATATGGGGAAGCGTTTCTCACATCTTTACTCAAAAACAAGCAAAATGAACAATACTTAAACAAGTGTAACCGACGGATAGCTGGGCGTCTTATGAGACCTCGATGACATACCACAAACAAAAAAGGTAAATAATAATAAAAAATAAATTAATACATAATACGGCTGCTCGCGCTATGTCCCCTTTTTACTATTTCATATATTTTTTTTTTTTTTTTTTTTTAAGTTGAGGTCGCGGTTTTACTTATTTATTCACTCTCAAAAAGATGATTACCATCGGGATGTGGAATGTTCACCGTTTTGTTTTCATCGAGCTTTTCATGAAACGCGGAGTAGATTTAAAGACGGCCAAACCGAAACAAATCGAGAGGAAAATGCGATTTTCCTTTTAATTTAAAAATGTATATGGAGGTTGGGGAGGAGAAGGGACGATGAGTGGGGGAATGGAACAAAAGTGCAGAAAGTGGTCGCCAAGGATCCTCACTCGCTGACTACGACACGATTCACAATTGTATAATTAGAGGAAAGCAAGAGTGGGGTCATCAAACAACACTATTGCACGTGATATAGAAAGATAAAAAGAAGATAAAGAGCAGTGTTGAGAAAAATAACGCAGTTTAAAGAAAATAAGACAGAAAAAAAGAAGAAATGGGAATAAGAAGCTCACTCACGTTTTGGGTGAACGAGGTTTACAAATGTACTTGACTATGGGCCTGGTGCAGCGGTTCTTTCTACCCACATCTTTTGACTTTTATTGCACACCACCAGAAAGGACAGAGAAAAAACCCACACCGGAAGCAATCGGTCTGACAACAAAGATCTTCTTGCATAGATTATGCGCAGCTACAGGATCTCCAATGATACGAAGAATGTAAATACAACTCCGATCCTAAGTGTTACAAATTGGATTCCTCTTTTTGCTCTTTTTGCTCATGAAAAGTTCAATTCGTTTTTCCCTGCTTCAACTAATTTCGTGTGTTATGTGGATTACTGGCTTTCCCATTGGCTTGTTATGCCACTCTCTAACGCCCCATTAAGAAAATACGACCCACATTACTGTTTTACTTCTGTAAACACATCATCACTTTTTGCAGTGACGGTGTTTTTTTGTTTTTTTAGGATGGCAGGGCAACTGGGATGAAATCATGGAGTACGCGAGTGGCAGAGGAGGATTATGTGTGTAGAAGTTGAATAGAAATGGAGAAATAGGATTATGAACGCAACAGACGTTGCTTCTACCGTTTGGCTGCTGTTCCAGAATTGCGATCCCGCTCTGAACTGCCATCAGTTTCATCCGTATGAGTAACCTATTGAAGTTATTTGAACAAAGAAATATCTTTAGGACATCCAGACTAAGATTTAAATGCGTTTGCAATTCTACCTGACGAATATTAGGTGCATAAGTTGGGGTGGAATGGGCGGCTTCGTACTCCATGACTTCCTTGTAGATCAGCTCTTTCCACTGATCAACAGTGTGCTCACGATCATCCACCGAGTGATCGTAGGGACCAGGAGCAGGCTAATAACATTTTCAGTTAATATTTAGTTATACAGCGTCTAAAGTCTCTTAAGACGACAGTAATATATAATTAAACTTACTGCGTTGACTTCGCCATCCTCGTACCAGACGCTAATGTATGGATGCAATAAGGCCTCATCGACCGAAATGCGTTTCTCGGGGTCGACCACCAGCATCTTACACAGGAGATCACGAGCTTGGCTAGCTAAAAATTCCAAGAAAATAGGACGAGATAAAAACTAATCGTGCATTGTTTACGCAAACAGCATTGCTGAAATACCTTTTAATCTACTATGTTCCGATGATTCTGCAGGGAAAAGTCCGTCAGGGAAAAGCTTTTCGAAGGCGTAGCCTGGATATTTTGGCCTGTTTTCGACGTAGCTGCGGACAGTAGGCTGTAAGCGTTTCATGAATTCAACACTAGGAGTTCCCAGTTGTTCTGCAAAATTAGAAAATTCACAAATTCAGGTTAAAGTTTATCATTTTTTCAAATACTAAGTCGATAAAAAAAATGTACCGATGATCTTGTTCCATTGGTCAATATGATCAGTGCCAGGAAAAAGAACATAGCCACGGATCATTTCACCCATGATGCAGCCAACAGACCACAAATCAACATTTTCTTTGTAACCCATACCGAGAATCACCTAAAAGAAGTAAATAAAAGAACAAAAAACCGTGAGCTGTGGGTTGAAACCGGGCCAAAATCAATGGACACATACTTCTGGTGCGCGATAATATCGTGTGACGACATAGGGGGTCATCATAAAATTGGTTCCTGCTGTTCTGGCTAGTCCAAAGTCTAGAATTTTTAACGTGCAGTCCGACTTTACTACAATATTGCTGGGTTTTAAATCCTAGAAAAATGAGTATGGTTGAATAATCAAATTATGTCCAATTAATTCACAATAAATAAACATATTCCTACTCGGTGAATTATTCCAGCTAGATGGAGATGTTTAATGCCACAAAGCATCTGATAAAGCAGGTATGACATTCTCTCATGATCCAAATCCATTTGTATAACCTGTTAAACCGGATTGATCAGTGAGTTGGTTGTGATATAATAAAAAAATAAAAATAAATAAAATAACCTGGCAAAGATTGGCATCCATCAACTCCATAACCAGATAAACATCGGAAAATTCACTAATAGACTTTTGCGGTGTAAAGGCATTGAGCAAACCTATGATCTGTTGATGCAGGTAAAAAAAAGAAACGAATATACGATACAAAATAATCGACCACACTGAGAATAAAATACAGCATACATTTTTGTGATTAACCATTTTCATGAGTTTGAATTCGCGATAGGCTCGTTTAGCATGAGTGACATTTTGAAATGGTCTACTCAGTTTCTTGATGGCAATGTTCTGTCCTGTAACTGTGTCCCAAGCGGCACTGTCAACATGATTTTTTGGCATTCGGTTAGAAACTCCAATGATGTGGTTAATGAAAGAAAAACTTGAAAAATAATACCAAACGATTCCCTGGGCTCCAGATCCGATGGCTTTTAGACTCTGATATCTCCGTAGGATTGTGAACTTGGTATCACCAACCTCGACCGTATAGAACTGATTGGCTAATCGGGACGCCATTTGAGTCCACGAATCCTGGTGATTTCCCCACCGGAGTACTTGAGTGCGAGATGTGACGAAGATGCCGCCTCTCTTTTATCGACCTGTGGCTAACAAGGGAATTCAATAACGCCGATCGTGAAAAGTGACAACACAGATGGTGAAACTTGAACCTTCCTAGCCATTCCGTCACTAGAAACAAGAATTCTACATAGAGATGACAACACTACGCTACAATAGGTGCAGAGGGCGGATTATTTTGATGCCGCGTGACTTGACTCACGACATTTGCTAGCGAACAAAAACAACACGAGTTAGCAGTAAAGAAACCCTCGCTCGTGCCTCCGCTTGACGGATTCCCAGCTGTCGCGTGGGTGTATCTCTTTCACCGGCTAAAGAGATGGAGGACGCGTCGGTTGATGCACGACAAAACAAGCACCATTTCATTCGCATCCCCAGCGCCGCCGCTACCCCCACGAATAGTCACGGGCCAGACTCTGATGTGACCGGTCGTAAATACACGGATTATACGTTCATTGTGGAAGGCGAGCGTGCTTTGATATGCGCTTGGATCGAAGTATACTGTCGGAGAGAAAAATGGGCATCGATCGTTTTGAGTTGTACTATCCGAATTTGCTGCAAAAAGTCACGTCTATCCTTTCAAGAGTCCTATTATTACCTAATATCCTAATGTATGTAACCATTACAGGGTCACAAAACCTGAAGATCAAAATGAAAACATACACAACGAAAAAGCATAAGGTATAATATTGAAAAAACTGCAGGGGTTAAAAAAACCATTCAGTTTGAAGGCTGATAAATGAGAACAAACCAATCCATACACAGGTATTACAATGTAATTCGACACGATGATGGGTTAAAACATAAGCGATGTTGGACGATTAAATTCATTTATTGTAAGCCCAAAAAGAATCGATTCAACCGGCCAAAGGGGCCAGAAAGGAAAAGCAGCAATGCATCGACATACGTACACCCCTCTCTCTCTTTAACCCTCCCAACTCCCCTTACACACTTGCCATCATATCTATGACGTGTGGCCTAACGTCACTGAAGCATTAAGGCAAGATAGAGGAAATAAGCCAAAATGAAATCATAAAAAAGTTTGGCCAGTCCTACTGTGAAAACTTAGTTAAAAAATGTTGTTTTTATCACTTGCAATCCTTTTTGCTCTACCATTGAATGTCCAAATTTAATATTCACACATTTCCCTGACACAATTATATGAAAGTTAAAAACTGAAGGAACTAACTTTCATTGAGATCTTGAATTGATGCAGGACTATATTAAGTATGCAAAACAGACAACATGGCTGCAAATGAAGGGTTTTACTCCTAAATCTTCATCGAAAAGTTTTACCTTACACACATTTCTATTTAATGGGCAGAAAGCAGTGCAGCAAAACAAACAGAAATATGAAAGACATAAGATGTCCAGCTTAATATCTTTACACCATGTCCCTAACATCACACATCATGGAGGGAAATGGTAAGGAATGGTTCAAGAAACCAACTGGAAGGCAAATGTCAAGAAAATCAATACTTACCAAAAGAAGTGAGACAATGGTAGAAACTCGAAGTGTAATTCAAACGGAAAGACTTTTGTTCCTCCTGTAAACTAAGTCACTCTTTAACAAAACCTCTAATATCTTCTTGAAGTAATATCGACCAAGTTTCATCCAACTACCGGTTTGTTTGGGACTGCTCTTTTTAGATATTACAATGTGGCTTGGACGTCAAACGGCACTTTGATAGTTCAAATAGATAATGCTGGCGAGAGTTTAAGAATAAACACTACAAATAAAGTACATAAGCATTCAAGAGCTTATTACACCTGTCATACAGTCATGGCCGACTGTGTTTCTATGTCTATGTGTTGTGCGTGCCGTGATGAAAAATTTTTTTTTCTTTTCTTTTTATGCCAGCCGATCGTGATCCATACCTAAACACACACGTTGTGCGGGTATACCGAAACACACATCTGCTTATTGGTACGCTTGATTTTACCGCGCTTTTCAATGCCGAAAGTGCTTTGGCGCTCTGTTTAAGCAAGCAATGTGTATTACACTTACACATACATTTTTAAATTTTAAGAGATAATAGTGGACCATCTGTTTTTATGATAAGCGAGTAACAACAAAAGCTGAAACCAACAATGCCCAAATGAAGATATGGGGTTCTGTTGCACTACAAATTACCCAAACTTTGTCGAGAAATGATGCCAATAAAGTATTTGTCAATGTAATATCAGGTTGGCCAAGTATTCTTTGGTTCTCCAGGTATTTAATCAATGGTTCATGATCAGATGAGAAAATGGGAAGATAGTCAGAAACCCTTGTTCGTTTCCACGAATTGTCTGTGACACTGCCAGGAATATTTTGAAAATGAGTTTTCCTGTTTAAAATGTTTAAATCAGGTGTACCTGTGGTCTGATGAAGAGGTATATTTATAGGTATATAAACTTCCTTTGATATATTTTGGAGGCCAATCTTCTTCAAACTCGTTGTATATATTGGAATCGAGTAGATTAATGACATCCGACTCGTTGGTCAAAATTCGGTAGGTCAATGATACTAACCAGGGATTGTGATGATAGGTTCCCAATGCTGCAAACCACCTGTATTAAATACATTTGATTTCACTTACCGTACGAATGGAACAAAAAAATCAGGAGAATGAAAAATACATTTGCCAATCTAGTCGAGGTTGATAAGGTACTGGGAAAAACAAAGATATGCGGAATTTAGATTTCAGAATTTATGCGATATTTAAGCATCACTGTGCTTACCAATGAACGGGCATGGTCTTTCAATTTGCCCAGGTTTATATTTAAATGAAATTTCGTTATATGGGCCCTGTAGTTCAGTTGCTCCTTCTAATATCACCTCTGGTCGACCATTTACACCAGTCATGGATCGAAAGAGACCGTAGGAACCTAGAACACAATACGCATGTGAGCACAATATAATTTAAATAATTATGTCATGACTTCTTACTAGTTAAATGAAACTGATCAAACTGTCCATGCCAACGATTAAGGAAAACGGGAAGTGACGTACGCGTCGCAGGATCAAGCGTCGAATACGGAACCTTAAGAAACATATGGAATGAGATTAAGAAGGTCTTTCTTCGACGGTACACATATTTTCCCAAAGAAACTATACCAAGCTGATTCCAAACAGGAAACATGCCACGGTGAAATACGTGACATACTGAATAACATTCAGAATATATTCAAACAAGGATGATCGTGATCTGAAAACGAGATCATATAGGGATGTGCAAGCCGTGAAGAAGAAAGATATAGCACCAATGGCAATTGATGTTGCTACTGCTAATTTAAGGGCCCTTTCAAAATCTTTTGCAGAAAATTCTGTTAATAATGAAGAGAAAAATTATGTAACTTGAAGAAAACTAAACATATTGACATTGTACGTACGTATTTCAGAATGGACTGGGACTTCCTTTCCTAAATCAATCCCAAACCAAAGAACCGTAAAATAAATCAGTAATCCAAGGGTAATTCCAGTGACTGTATTTTCCATCGCTGACGCCTTCTTGTTGTTTTGTAGTCCAAAAAGATGACGATCGTCCATCAGCGAAAAACAAAATGTAATAGTAAGGAGATTGAAGAAATTGTAATTTCCACTCGCGATTATCATGACCTGAAGCAGCATCTGAAAGAAATAATTTTATGGAAAGGGAATACATTTGAATTCTCACGCAATACTCAATTCAACCTGTCCATAGCACGAAAAAAGTCGCAATTTCCGAAACGGTGCAAAAAACAAAAAAGGCAGCGCAATTTCAATCACGTACGTTGCCACCACTGAGAGTTTATGGAACCAAACCGGAGACTGATGTAAATACCATGCCAACGGAGCTGGAATGCATTGAGATTCATAATGAACTGTCAAGGCTATTAAAGAAATGAATAATTAGCTTTAACAATATATTTAAGTGCTACAGCACTTAAGTGAAACAAAGAAAAAATGAATACCTGACAAGTTCCACCATGTTGGGCATTTACTGGTAAGTTTTACAACTCCAGAAGCAAACATGAGTCGAAAAAGTAACCATTTCACAAGCCAAAAGCACAACTGGTCTCTTGGTGTGGTTTTTCTTTTCTCTGAGAAAAGGATTGGAGCCACAACAATAGTTATGAATCCACTTTCTAGTAACATAATATCCCACTGGAAATGGAGAAATGTTTGGCCCACTTTGTACAGCGAGAGGTATAAGAGCCATAGTGTAAAAAATATGAACAAATTGCAGATCTTTTGATAAACTAGCCTACATGTAATGGTAAAAATTACATGGTGTCTCTCAGATCTAAACTTCTAATCCAGAAACAGATTTAAATTTTACCCAAGAAATGATAAGAGGATTCCAGTCAGAGCAAACAGTTCCATGCAATAGGAAACAGTTAACCCAAACACTGGAGCTAGATGTAGCAATGTTGGATTCTCCCAAAATTTATCAAAGAAATGCCTTTTGTCTTGAATACCTAAAGTGGCATGTGATGGAAGGATACCATTGGGCCCATATAACCCTGAAAATGAATGAGAATGAATTCTGTTACATCGTTAAAAAATTCGTGAAAAGTTGATTACATTTGAACAACCTCGTATTTGCACATAGAATGAGGTGAAGGCAGAAAGATATATAGCTGCCATACATCTTAAATAAACATTTCTCGTATTATATATTTCAGACCCCATCGTTGTGAGCAGCGATCGCGAGTCAAAATTTCAACGTTGCAAAACTGTTGACAATCTGGAAGCGTCTGACATCTATTTGCCGTTGCATGCTTGTCTTTAAATATCACAAAAGCGCACAATCTATAATTTATATTTTCTATATGAACGGACAAATAAAACGTTATTCCTTTTTTTCCCCTTTTAACTAATCTCGTTCTAAATTATAAGTACCTATTACCGACTGTGAGTTTCCATATCCCACTACTGCATTATCTTTTTGTTTGGCCGGTTTCGCCCATGCTCGCTTCTCAATTAGACGAAACTCTATAAATTTCAAACGGATTTGGAAATCTGCACCTACTTCCAGCCTACTTTCTCGCACTATTCTTTTATGTCAAATAGTTTGATTAAAACGAAACCAATTCAGTTTCTTTCATTTTCAATTTTTTTTTTTTTACATATTCCAATTTGTGAGTAAGGCGAAACTATTCAACGCATTGAAATCATGGACAAATAAGATAAACAGAAGTAGAAAGCAGGAATCGTAAATCGAAATAACGAATTTTGTACAAAGTCCGTTTAGTGGAACACGTCCGTTGGCAGAAACCGTTTGAGGTCTTCTTGGTTCAATTCAAAGTACCACGACATTGGCTCGAGCCGCAGAGGCAAACAATTTTGTCCTCTTCGATGGGGAACTTGTAATCGTACGTGATTTCTTCCCCAACACCAATAGGTTGTTTTGAATAGATCACAATTTTTTCTGGCTTTCGATAGTGATGACTCGAGCATAACAATTTGGCTATTGATAATACAATTTTATTAGTTAACTTGCGCTCAAACGAATTACAAAAAGAAAGAAAAACTTACATTGCATGAGTGGTTGATGAAGCGGGCCAGATTTCCGCATTTTGTGGCGTCTATGATGTACTCCAAATCCACACGAAATAAGTATGAAGAGCCTATACCGACTGCTTCGTATTGAGTCTCTCGCAAGTCGGCCAACACAGGACGCACAACCTTTTAGATCCACCGATTCATTAGGACTTGCAATTAAATGCTCCATAAAAAAACAAAAAATTGAGGTATTTACCTGCCCGACGTATTCAATCACCATTTCATCCGCAGCAATCGATTCTACGGCAAAAAGTCCCCAGTCGTGAATCGAAGACTTACCGAACTTTAATTTAGCCCCACGGAACTATAAAACCAAGAAAAATATTATGATATTTACAATAAAATCACATGCTTCTGAAAAACTAGCATCTGATTGTGCTACCTTAAGCTGATTGAATTTCAGGAGATCAGAATCATTTTCTAAGCCAAAAGCTGTTAGAAGTCTTCGTTGATTCGATCGAGCTTCACGCGACAGTGCTTGTCCCTTGTTACCCGTATCTGTAGGACCCAGACCAGCTGTCCGTACGGAGGACTAAAATGATAAAAGAAAAATGAATAAGGAAAGTATAATGGAAAGGCATTCATAATAGCATTACGACGTTGGCTTCCAGCAAACGTGAGTCTTCAGTGACGCATCGAGCGAAATGCGACTTGTGCTTGGCTTTCTCTTTACTGTCAAGTTTATAGTAGCCCTCGGTTCGTGCCGATCCAGACTTGTGAGGACGGGGCTCTTCTTTTCGCTTTCGTTTAGACGGTGAAGGATCCATCTCTGTTGGATCATAGTCCACCCAATGCGTGTCATTGAGCCAGTAGCCCTGAGTCTGGAGGGAAAAAAATTAATATACGAGTCTTTTCAAGCAAAACATATGTAATTGACAACACCTGTAAAGCGTCCTGAGACAGAAGATTTTCGTAGCTTTTATGGAAATAGGATATGTCTTCTGCATCAATCCCTTTGGCTAAAAATTCGTAGAAGTATGACATTTCTTCTATCATATCGCGCGGCGCGAAGGTCTTTTTGATAGGTAAGACCGGATCCGGTGTCGTTGAATCACGAATACGCTTAGCCTCCCTCTGTTTAAATTGAAATGAATTGAAATTTTAACCATAAAAAAACAAAAGTTGTTTTTAATACCTTTGATTGCTTCTTCTTGAGTGCTTCAGCATTTTTGAGCTTGCTAGGCACTTTGGTAATCTTCTCCGATTTTACCCTATCATTCAAATGATCTTCACGTTTAGGTGAGGGGGAGGCGGAAGAGCCCTTTTCATCTGGAGGTTCTTCCTTTGGAGGTAATGAATAGCAATGATCTTTATAAACAAAGGAGGCTGATGAAGATGTCGAACTGTCACTATCTTCTTTTTCTTTGGCCTGATCGATAAGGTGGGATAAACGATCCTCTGGTTCCTCTCGAATATCAGGCGTACCAGGAGTTGGAGGTCTGTCTGGCGATACTTCCTCTAACTATTGCACACAAAAAACAGCGATAAGCAAATAAGAAAAATAAATAAAGTAAATAAAGGGAAAACGCAGGGGAAAAAAGTGCAACCCACCTCAAGGCAAGTTTCTGTTCGGCTAGTTTTGTTAGCCATTGGACGAGGAGAATCAGGTAAACTTCCTTCACTTATACTCTCTGCACCAGATATGGAATCCGAATCTGAATGGGAACGATCATCAGAGCTAGAAGATGACGAGGAAAATGAGACGCTTCCTCTTTGCCGCCGATTCCGCTTTCGATGTCTATCTTCAAGATCCTAATAAATTCATAAGTGATAGTGATATCGGGAAGAAATATTTCAATCTAGCAGAACTTACTTCATCGTCACTGCTGCTGCTACTGCTGCTGCTACTGCTGCTATACAAGGAACGCAAAGAACCACGACCTCTTTGATTGTATCGCCTGTCGTTACGTGTCTAGAATATTTAAACATTAATAATCAGTTACAAACACAAAAAATTCAAACAATTTACATCTCGAGATTCATCATCAGAATCCTGCAATCTCCTTCTGGAATCGCCATCCATTGGCGGTGGGGAGGGAGGCCTTATCTTTCGCTATGAACAGAAACGGTAAATTACAGAACGTAATTGAAGATGAAAACTTTGCTATTAACGTACTCTGAATGAAGGTAATTTCGGCATCGACGCCCTTAGCCCTAAACCCAATCCAAAACCGAAATTGAGACCTTCAAATCCTAGGCTCACTTTTTTCGTAGCGGCTTGTGGCTGTTGTTCACTTGTTTGCGCCACTGACTGAGGTGGCTGACCTGGCTGCTGGAGAGCTGACGTTATCGAATTCAGAGAGTTTGGCTTTGTCAACGGACCTTTGGTTTCCTGCTTACTTTGCTCATCCCACCAATTTTCGAATGCTATAAAATAAAGACACGACAATTAATTCTCTGGAAAATAAGAAAATAAAGACACTAAACCTTATGTAACACTTACCTTTGAATGCCGTTCCCTCAACCATCCGTCGATTGAAATCTTTCTTCAAAATTTGTTTAAGTTCAGCAACTATGCGATCCACAACTTCCCTATAAAAGCAAAAAAAACAAACAAAAAAATATTTGAAGGATTCCTTTCTTCTATGTAATGGTGAAATGTAACATACTCAATGGTTGCAGCATGAGGATCTTCTGCGCCTTGTTCGGGTTGCGCATTGTTCTGCATGGTGGAAGCAGTAGATTGGGCCACATCAACCAAAGGGGGATATCCATTTGGCGGGGGATAATTGAAATTCGGATATGCAGCGTTATTTGTTCCCGAGGCGAATGCAGCGGACTGATTGTATGCATTTCCATACATACCCCGCCACGCAAAGTAGGGATCACTAGAAGAGTAGTTTGGAGGTGGAGGGAAAAAGTGCGAAAATGAAGGGCCTCCTGCGTTTTGGTCATCTATTTCAATTTTAGTTCCATCAGAGTTGAAAATTTTTTCATCTCCGGAGCTTAAACTGGACAGGCTCATTTCGTCGTTAAGTATCTCTCCACTTAAACGTGGGGCTAGAAAAACAACAACTTGTTAACAAAAAACACGAGAAAGATAAGGTTCAAACTTTTAAAACTAACCTTGTGGGGGTTCTGGATGTGCAGCTTTATAATATTCAAAATAAATTTCTTGGGATAAGAAAGGGGAGGGAGGTGGGGAGAGTGGTGGACTGGAACAAGGGTCTACATTTTTGTTATCGTGATCGGCAGCTCGACTGCTACTTCTCGAGGAACCAGAATTACTGCTACCATCTAGATGAAGTTGTAGGAAAGCGGGTGTATTGAGTGCCGCCGAGATCTTCCCCTTCAAGAGGAGCTCTATCCGCGAATCTAAATCCAAAACGAGAGGCTCCTCCTCTTTCTTCTCTTCTTCATGATTGCTGTTCGCGAGAGCTGCTTCTGGAGGTGGTTGCGTGACCCACGAAGGAGCTGATGTATTCCAAAACTGCTGGTGCCAACCTCCATAGAAGTCGGCAGTGGGTGGCGGAACAGAGAATGAGGGTGGAGGAAAATTGTAGGACCCCTCAACACCGGCATGGCCGTTGGAATTAAAATAGTGCTCTTCTGATTCAAGATTATTGGTGGTTTGCAGCTGACTGCTGCTTTTCTCCCTTTGTATGACTTGTAGAGGAGGAACTGGAACAACCGTTTCTGGCTCTTCACTTGGTTTGTTTTCAATTTTTTTAATTTCGGGTTTAACCTCAGGCTTTTTCTCCGTCGTTAGCGTTTCGAAGAGTTTTTTGCACTCCGCCCCTGCAATTTCATAACAGAAAGATTTTTCTAGCAATATAACAAACCTACAATGTTGCCAGTGTGTTACCGAATGGGTCAAGAAATACTTGTAAAGGTCTTCCCATAACTGAGGTTTGATTGAGCTTTTCTACACAAGCTTTTGCATTTTTTACATTCTCAAATATGACTCTAGCCAATCCCAAATGTTTATTGGTTTTTGGGTGGTAAAAGATCTGAAGTTCCTCAAATGGGCCATGTTTTTTTACCTACAAACAAAAGAAATAAAAAAATTATGCCACATTACTAACATTGATTTGCAACTATTACATACCAGATCTCCAAGAAAAACTTTATCAATGTTATCATTGACATTACATATAGTGACTTCAACTGAGGGTGGGTCCCCTATGTATTCTGCATCTATCTATTGGGAATGACACATCAAATGAGCAAATATGTGATTTATAATTGATTAAAAGTGAAACATAGTACATACCCTGAATCTTGGCACTGGAAGATCAAGAACTTCAGGCCTGGACCAAAGCCTTTGTATTTGAGAACGTGGATCTCGAACATGAACAGCAGGATAGGTGGGATCTCCTTGGACTTGTCCCTCATACCGAAAGAGCTTCACTGCTCCTTTAATAATGAGAGGATCAGTGAGGAGCTTCCAGTTTTTTTGCTTGGCCGGATTCATGGTTGGTGTTGATTGTTTGAAATCAAACCAAGACGGCTTTCAGACGAACCGTATCTGACAGCGCAAAATCCAAGAATAATTTTTGAAAAACCGTAAATAAATTTTTGCTATTAAAAACTCGGCAATGAATTAAGAATACATATTTTCCAAAATAAAATAAAAATAGTTACCTTAAAGATACATGTTAAATGTCACCATAAAAAATCCAAAACACGTCCCCAAACATTCACCAAACAGTTAGCCATTCGGCATAACGTTATTGGTTGCTGCTAAACAGGGGGTAACTGCGGACTTCTCAAATAGTCAAATAAATAAATTTTCTTTCTTTTGTTTTTATGTTTTTTCCTTTTTACTATAAACAAACATGATTTCTTTCGAAAAATCCAGTCACCTTAGAAAAAATATTCTGAAAATAGCTCGAACAACCATAAGCGACTTTAGTAAAAAAGACAGGGAAGGAAAGTAAGGTTAAATCGAGTTGAAGTTGAAAATAAAGAAAACCAGCAGCCGATAGTTTGACAGCCAATCACGCCGTAGAAGAATCATGTTACCAGTTAGTGACTAATCAACTGCTAATCGAACGCAAATAAATTCTTTTGCGTTAATGCGAAAAAACTAAATTGACGAACAGGCTTAAACGATATACGTGCGTAACACGTTCACGTAATAAAAAGACGGGATATACTGACAATTTAAGAGGCAGGCGCGGGACAGAAATGCAGTAGTCAGACGGTGCAATAGGAATGTTTACTTTGTGGAATGAGCACTCCCAAATAGTGTCAATCACATTCGCAACACAAATTTTTTGTCAGAAATATTTTTGTTTGGTACGCCATTCAATTTTATTTCATCAATTGAATTTATTTACAAAACGTCACTTTAATAGCAATTTCCAAAACCGCACAGATCTATCGTTTGCTACGGCAAGCAGGGGCAGAGAAAAATGCCAACTAAGATCGTTGGCTGCCTAAAGTATAAAAGGTTAATATTTTCAAATTAGGCATGTAATTTAGATTTTTTTTCCCTTACCATCAAGGAATCTGTTACCATAACCGGACCCATGGAACGGAGTACAGTAACAACAGGGCCTGGTGAACTCAGAACCGCCATAAAATTTTCAAACGTTGGATGAAATCGTACCTTGCGAACCATTTCGCAGGACACTGTAGTGGTGTCCTCGGGAACGCTTAAACAAAGAAAGGCAATAATGAAAAGAATTGCTTGATTTCCCAAACTCCTTGCTACAATATAGGTTTCATAACGAAGGAAATACCTCAAGGAGTTCAAATTCCAATGTTGAATTCGACCTCCTAATGCGGTAATGATATAAGTTGGATTGCAGGAGGACCAATCAGCATCTAGAGCTGGATCCTGACAAGTGAAATTGTTGCTCAAAGAAGTGACTGGTGAAAAATTCATTGTACTGAAGAGTGTAGTCACTCCTGATTTTTCAATGACAAAAAATTTGTTAGGCTCTGAAGGATTGAACCTCACAGCCATTCCTACAATACCACTTTCTAGATTAATACTTGGGACTACTTCAAGTTTATCAGTTGCACTATGAAATCACCTGATGATTGAAGAGGGATAGTTTTCAAAAGATCTCCATTCTCCACAGACCAAATCTTACAGGTGAAATCATCAGATGTAGAAATTAAAAACTTGTCATCTATATCTGGTTGAAAAGCTATGCAATTGACATTATCAGTATGGCCACTTAGCTCCTTTGAAAGAAAAAATTATCATAAGGAGCCTATATAAACTACATGTGAGCAAATATACTAAAATGTTTTCAGACTGAGCAAGATCACTGCTATATATCCGGATTTTTCCATCAATACCAGCTGTAGCAAACTTGCAGACTTTTGGAACCGTATCACTAGATGAAAGTGCGCTCCAACTTAAGGTAATAACCGGACAGAGATGGTGGAATTCACGAATGACATTGAACTGAATTTCATCCTGTAAGCATGTCAATTGACATGCAATGAGTAAATACATATTGATATCACATTTGTTGATGAGGCTGCACTTAATCATAACACTTACGTTTTCATATTGAACATTTGCAATAACAACCTTATTTCCAGTGCCAATAGCTAGGAAATTCTTGGACCATTCATAAGGAGAAAAAGAAAGACAGAAAATTTCTTCATCGCCCAACCCAACTGAATGAAACGGTCTGGAAAGAGATCCCATTTCTTTTCTAATTCAATCTTTTAATTCCAAATCTGTCTTGTGCTTGTAGTAAGAATTTACCACTATTAATACTGAAATCTTTGAAAGCACGAAATACAAATAAGTCTGCAGACCGGCGATGCCGGATTATAAATTGTCAATAGGGTTCGGGCGGGTCATTTTGCTTTCAGGGCGGGTGCGCGGGTCGGCCGGCCATGGGCTTTTTTTTTGGGGGGGGGGAGGATCGGGTTATCTAAACGTGGTGTGTGACCCGATCACAAGTAAATTGTTTATATCAGCATATCGATCTATTTTCCCACTATTACTGACGCCATTTTCTAAGATGAGATGGTCTGCCTGGTTGAACCCGAAACCTGGTACCGAACCATCTCACGGGAATAAATATCACCCCAATCGAACTCCATCAGGAGACAGAGTAATTTTGGGTTTTGACTAGGGATTGGTCCCGATTACCCGAGAACCAGCTTACTACTACCAGAGGGTGCAGGCGCTAAGCTGAAAACAAAGCTGAAAAAAGCACATCTTACATGTGTTCGCGCCCACACAAACCAGCATTTTATTTCTTATAACAGTTGCCATAGTTGCCTCATCCTCGGTGTTTATATTTATCTATATTACTTAGGGATCGGCCCCGACCCTAATCGGGGCGCAATTTGCCAATCGGGTTTCTAAATTCGGGGCTCGGGGCGGGCCGTTCGGGGCTCGGGGTGAAAATTTTCGAACCCCGACCGGGTTGTATCGGGGTGCCTAATCGGGGATGCAACCCCGAATGCAATCAGTCGATCGACGTAAAAACATAATCGATCGAGTTGAAATCGATTATTAAAATGAAAATCGGGGTATTCGCCCCGGTTGCCCCGATAAAAACCCGACCCAAATTCGTAGTTTGAATTCAGGCGCCATTTTTGCAAATGGCGTCAGGGCAAGCGGGTAAACCTCGATTTTTGCCCTGCCCCGCCCTGGCTGAGGAAATGGCACCCCGATTAAGCCCCGATTGCCTTTTCCCGGGGCGGGGAGGGGCGGTTAACCCGATTATGGCTAATCGGGGCCGATCGCTAATATTACTTTAAATGCCTAATAATAATTTTTAATATACAGTTTCAATATTTCCTGGTTAAATGGATGCGAAAATTTTATAATATAAATTTTATACTATAAATAACTTATATTTATATAATAAAAAATTTTAACTAAAAAAATTGATTTAAACTAGAAATAAGGGATTCAAAAATCAAAACCATAAATAAAACAACTTTTTGTTAGCAGACTACTTCTGTTTATCAAGGCATTTTGCCAAAACAAATTTATCGCACATCGAAAAAGGGGTGTGGCGTCAAGCTCGGTTCTGGACCAGAACCGATTGGGATCGGGATCGGGGATTGCTTCGTATTGAAATCGGGGATGGCACCGAGCACCGAAATCACCGCACCGATAAAAATTATCCCCGCACCGAATCGAGTTAAAGCTTGGCGCGGGGCTAAGCGCTAGTTCTGTTCTACCATGCTCTGGACCGTGGTAGAGCTGGGCCATGTAGTCGTCTGGTTGCGGTTGAACCTCAACTGTACAGAAGTTAACAGTTGACACCAAAACATTAGTCGAGTTCAACCAGGTTGGCACCAAAACACGGTTGATCGAAACTCAACCTCCTTTCTGGTCACCCAAGTACACGCCAAAACGCGCCTCAAAAGTCGTAAACCCTGGAGGCCTTCTGGTAACTGGTAACTCGCCCTAAAGAGTGCATGCCATCGCCAAGTTCTTCTTGAATTGGTTTGATTAGTCTTTACAACTATCGATATCCAGTTGTTTTTATCCCACTTAATAACTTCAAAATTGGAAGATGAAATGAATGTTACACTGTTATACAAAAGAATTTCATAAAATTGTAATGAAACGTTGAGTTAGTAATGCATCAGATGAAGTGGCCGTTTTATTTGAGGAGGGGATGGAGGATAATGTGAGATGAGGAATTCGAGTTGAACACATATCATTCCTTATCTTTCGGAGAATACTCGATGGATGTGTACACGGTTGCGAAGTAAGAAAAAAATATTCTGGCTAAGGCAAATCTTCCAACATTTTTTCTTAAATTAGTTTTTTTTTGGCCCAGACAACTTATAAAAAAGAAATGCAGGAGGGAGGAGAGGTCTCAGCTCGACAATTAAACAGATATTCATTCATGCTGGAAAAGGGTAATTACTACGACACGATTGTTGCACGCTTTCCAAAATAAAAGGAAAAAGAAATAAAAGAAACCCATTTCTATCAAAAGACAGGAGTTAAGAGAAATAATAACGCGTGAACCGATGAAAATGACAAAGTAGAACTAACATCATACAACATAAAAGACAGGGCTGAACTTTGAAGACGGGTATTTTTAAGCTGCAACATAATATTCAGGTTCAATTAAAGATTTTTTGTTTGCGTAATTCCCAGGACAATATCGTTTTTTTATAACATCATCGATTTTAATCGACCAGCTTGACGATACCGAGCACTTTGTCTTCCCAGAGCGGTAAAATCTCGGAATCGTCAATCACCTCTTGATTAACTGCCATCGCTACGTCATCTTCGCAATTCGTCTTAAAGTAGTACCTAGAATTTTAAAAAAAGAAACAGGAAATCTAAATAACAAAGGCTGTCAATGCGTCGTGCAAGTAAAAATCATACTTGTAGTTTCCTTTTTTGGGTAAACAAGTTTCTTTGAATTGCTTGAGCGTGACAGTTCGTCCAGGTATTCTGCTACGGTAGGGTACGGGCTCATCTCCAAAGGTGAAAGTCACAACAGTGCATTCTGGCGGAACTGTGCTTCCGCTTTCACCTGAAAATGGTCAATACAAAGAAAACAGAATAATATATTTTCTTCACAACGATACCAACGCATTGTTTTGGTTTACCTGAGAGAGCTCCACTGCTTGCTGGTTTTTTCATTGTAGTCGAGTGAGTGGCAGTTGGTTGTGACACGCTAGGCCTAAGAGTTGTAGAAAGCGATTTAGTTAGCAAAAACAATTTCAACTCTTCAAAGTAAGGCTATAAACTTACTTTGGCTTAGTTGGTGGACGATTTCTAGCCATATCGTCATCTGCTTGCGATAATGGACCGGCCAACTTTCCAGCTCTTTCTAACGACTCCGACCGAGAAGTGCCATATGCAGACACCTGTTTCCGACTCCTTCTCGAGGAAATGGGTGACGTTGAACTGGGTGGGCGCGACCTTTGTTTTCCAGCGCAAAATATATTGGTTACCCTTGCGTGACGCTGATTTTCATCAAGGCGTTATCAGTTACCTGTGTTTGGATGACGGATCTCTATCGGCTTCTTGCCACTTGTCGTTGGTGCTGATCCAATGGAGCACCTTTTCCTTGGGAGGTTGTGAAGGTGGAGCCATTAGCGATCCTGGATTTGGGTCTGTATGCAGACAAAGGCCGCTATCATGGACACGATCATATTCCGACTTTTTGCTGCCAACGGCACTACCAGCCCCCTCCGGAGAGGCTCATCCCAATTCGACGCGCGTCCGGAATCGATTGCGACTTGGAAAAGTGGCCTCGATTTTCTCTTACGCTGTCACCTTGATCGAGAATTGCACCCGAATCGGCTGAATACGTCGATCCTTTTTCAATATCCTAAAAGATCCATCATTTCAAAATCCAAGTTGAATCAATTAAAACGATTCGCTGCTGACGAACCTTATCTTTCCGGCGGTGATGGGCCGACGAACGTTGAAAATAGCCGGCTCCATAAGCGGATGAGCTCATAATCGGTGGCCCGCTGGCTTTGGTGGGAAGAGCCACAGAATTCGGTGGTAATCGGCGGCGGTTTTCTGGGGACCACGGCCGTGGTGAGGGAGCACCGGGCGATCGTAAAGGCGTTTGATCTGCCCAGATTCTCTGTACGTGGTTATCTATGATGAAGCAAAAAGATCGATTACAAAACGAAATGGTCAACGGATATTATGATGTATGCAGTACCAAGAATCGATTGCGTATCCGCTTCGTTTGACGGAGCGATCTTAGACAATGCTTCAGCCAGAACCCGGGCCGAGCATTCAGATCCGGGTCTTAAGCGCGCGCCTTGAGGGCAAGGTTCATCCAAGCCGCTTGCCTCACTATCCCTCTGTGTACAACAAACAGGCGTTTTGGTAAGCGAAAATGAGATATCGAAATCATGAGAACTTACCTCAGCAACAATTCGAAGTAATTTCTCTTCGGATTCTCGTTCCCTCTTTACAGCCTCCAACTTTTGAATGAGAAGAGCGGCAAATTCATGCGGCTGTTGGGGTGTCATCTGCTGTGTACAAAATCAAAACAACACTTTTTTAAGTAATGCTGGCCGAACACACACAAAAAAAGAATGAATGCGAATAACCTGATCTTTGGGTGGCGGACGGTGGGTTCGTGGGATGAACGGCTGATTTATTGACGGATCACGATTTCGCATGCAATCGTTTTTCATCTTTTGGGCAGCTTTGCGCAACTGATGCCGGCTAGGCTTTGCTGGGTAAAACAGCATAGAGCCATCGCTATACAAGCCAAACATTTTTTTAAACGTAAATGGTCAGGACAAAACAATCCATTATAAATATTGATTAAATGAGTCGAAAACAAAAAAGAAACGTAAGGCATTCATGCTAAAACTCTGGGAATAAAACTCTTACACAGAACTATCAGTCAGCGATCGAGTGTCGTCCGTGTGAGCATCAGAGGAAATCTCGGAATCCTGGCGTGAAACGGGATTGTACGGCGCGTAAGGTGCGTGATATGGATTGTGCACCACTCGACTACTACCCCAAAAATGAACGTAAAAGAAAAGCGAAACCGAAACAAAATCATAAATAAAATTTGAAAGAAAAATTAGGAAAACGGCATTCCGATAATGAAATAAAAGAAGAAGAAAAAAACGAGCCAACATAAAATGAAAATTATAAAATTAACCATGCAATGCAATTTTCATTCAAGCTCTTGTCTCATGACTCACCCTGTGTAGGGCCCGCCTACTGGTCGTATTTCGACATTCATTCGGTCCTGTTTAGTGGCCATTAAGGCCTCAAGCGTCAGCTGGATTGGCTTGTTCACTTCGACTGGGGGATAAGCCAATTCCGAATCTTCGTGGAGAGTTGGTAATGGCCCGGGATGAGGTCCTCGATCGTCTACAGCGCCCGTTACGAGGAGATCAGGGGCGACGGAGGATTTGGCTGTGTTTTCTGAACCTCCTCCTTGACTCCGGCCACTTCGTGGTGAATCCGGCAGGCCATTTTGCATAGACTGTTATACATACACACAGATTAAAATGTTAAGGAAAGAAGACATTCAAAGATGAAAACGTTTTACTTGGATGTACGATAAATAGACGTCTGAATTTAGGAAATTGACGTAAACTGAGCTACGAATAATATCTTCGACATCTTTTTGCGCTTCGTCAAAGATGTGAGCGTCTAACGTAGCTCTATTGGCCACTCGGTCATTAATTTCACGGCGAACCAGTTCTGATACATTGACCCTTCTAGGCCTGATGTACTTTTTATGAATGACTTGGATAATTTGAATAGCTTTGTCGGGATCTTCTGCCCACTGCCGTTTAAGGCCTTCGCAGGCAAACCAGAACTATACAAAAAATTAAATTATTTAGTATAAAAAGACTGACCAACGTTTAAAAGGAGTTAGGAATACTTTGAGTAAATGGGAGCAATTTTCCTGTTCGAGATATTTTTCGAAGAGTTCGACACCGTCGGGATCGGTAAGGAGGAAATGAAGATTTTCAGCCCATCGCAAGTAGGGAGGCGTTTCGGCCAAAGGTGGAGAGGTGGAGGCCGATCCTTCAGCCGGTTCGTAGCGGCGCGCCAAGTCGCTCTCATCCATCGACTGGCCATGCCTGCGCGGCGTGAGGACGGGTGATGAACCTTTGGAGGGCGACAGCGTCGAGGGATGCGACGGGCCCCGCCTTCCGAACCGCGAAGCCCATGGATCCATCTTCACCTGACTTTGCGGCACATTTTCTTCGCCTAGAATAAAGCATGACAAAAATATGTCAACTTAAACTTTGTGAGGAAATTGTGATTAACCAAATTACCTGGGAAGACAGGGGGACGAGGGGCAGATTCCGAAAAACGGGTCACAGCTCCACCTCCATTCATCACTTAACACTGTACAAGCTCGTTGCAATCAACGGAGGATAAATAAAACAGGAGCAGCATCACCTGAACACGGAAGAAATGATGACGAATAAAATCATTAGAGCAGAAGTGCATTTTCACACATGAAGCACGTATCAACTTTGTCATCGTTTTTCACTAGTAAACAGAGGCTTAAACTTGTAGAATTACTGAACCGAGGTTGGCAACTTCAGAAAAGGAACTAAAACTCATCGAAAAGGCAGAACTGTAGAGAATCCATCTCGGAACTCATATCCGGCTTTGGAAGAGACCCCCACCCCTCTGGAGCACCATAAAAAAAAACAACTGAAAGTCTTGGTGGGTACGCATTGATTGGAATCGTTGGAGCGCGAAATATAATCTGACAACGTAACAATGAGTAGGGAGATTTCTCATTTTTTAGTGAATGCTTGATAACAATAGGAAAAAAATGAACTACAATAGAAATGGTAAAAAACAGAGGTTGCTTACCAGGCAGCATCTAGTTCCAGACTGGTGAAATACGAGGGGTGAAGCAGAGGAGGAGTTGGTTTCACTATGAGGCACGCTATGAATAAGGCACACTGCGACGAATCACTACTGCATCAACATAATTGGACGGTCTGTGGGGGATGCAACTATTGGGTCGATCTCTTCAGTCCTTAATGAGGCCCGATAGCTTCACATGAGTGGTCCAATTGTTGTCATGAGTTCTGGATGAAAACCTGTAATAGAAGAGTACAAGAGTTATCGAACGGTTTGTTATCCATATGCACAAGCTATTGTGTTCTCCACTCCTCATATGTGCACAATATTTGACAGCTGGAAAAAACTGCATGAGAGCTTTAGAATTTAAAATGAGAAGGGGAAGAGAGAAATATTGCTCTCTGAGTTCTCCCTTCTCTGTCTAGGATGGCTCTCACCAGGTCGATCAATACAGACTGTGCTCACAATCCTGACAAAAGAGTGATGCATCCCGTAGTCAAGACTTCCATTTTATTTCTCTCATATTCAATAAGTAGAGTGGTAAAATGAACTTGCCTAGATAGAAAATAATCACTAGGGCACGGGAGACGTACATGAAAACCTATCGTTTGCCCATTGTCACTTTTCAGATGTATGGTAGGGGCATAACCTAGGGGCATCACTCTGTCAGAATATGTTTTTCCTTTTATTTCTTTTTTACCTTTTCCATCTAGTTTTTACTTCAGCTTTGAGGGGTGAGTTTGAGTTCTGACCGTAGAGGATACAAGTCAACAACGGCGCAAAACTCAGGAAAGAAACAGAAAACACAAAAAAAAAATTAAATAAATGAAACTGGGAAAAAGGACGGTTTTCGCTTCAGACTCCAAACAACTCTTCATTCCATTCCCCAATTTTTCCTTTCAACTATCGATTATGCATATGGAGTCTATCGATAACGCATACTTAACTATCGATTCAAAACTTAAAAAATTCTTCCAACGCAAAAGAATCCCCAAGATTCCATATTCCTTTTTTTTTTTCTATCTTGTCTTTTACTTTCATGCAGGAAGCCATGGCAGGTGCCGACATTTTCGGAAAATCGCCTAATGATCTTTACTTTTTTACATTGGCAATAATCTTATACATACATCTCGAGTGTTGCGTGCATAATGCATCCATGAAAGGGCATCAAAGTGCACCGAACAAAAAGAGGAAGAAAAAAAAAGCTTTCAAGCGGGTTTTGAAACTGCGTGAAACGTATCAGTTGTTGTTGGTATTACACATTTGGTAGTTTCGTACTAAAAAAGAAAATTCCTTAGTATGGCAGGCAATCGACAGTTAATAGAGTAAGGCAAAGCAAGTTAAAGTACCATCATACGGCTTTAATCTGATTTAGATCAAAGGCACTTGATGTCGCAGGTCGCGTGAAGAACAAAATGCATTGGCCACCTATTTTCTTTTTTCAAAGAATTGTTCATAATTTGCTTAGTACTTATACAAGACTAGCCCCAGCGGAAAAGCTGGTTTTGCTCTGTCAAGAAAATTAAGAGCCAGACATTTGATGCGATTGAGCTGTAATCTTATTTGTTCGATTGTATACTCTACGGCACCGTAGAAAAGTTGACTTTGCGCATTTCCGACTCCAACGGCGCAAGAAAATCCATCACGTCAGTTAAAAGAGATCAATCTAAATGTTGATCTAAAGGTCGATCCACTTTCTGACGCTCCTGGCATTTTGCCCTCACCTGATTTTGGTGTGTGGGGGCCATCAAGACATCATGTCGGTCATGTTTCCTACTCTGATGATTGCCCTTAATAGTGGTACATACATTGTGGGTCGCCGTCATTGCTCCTGCCTCACAGAGGGGTTTTTCTTCGTCGGCGGCGGTAGCCACTCAAGGTCTTCACGTCGACCAGCGAAGAAATAAAAAAAGGGCGCACTACGCGATAATCAAGACTGTGTGTTAAAAAAAAAAGGAAGGAGAAAAAAAAAGTAGAAGGCGGCGGCGGCAGTGGCGGCTTTTCTTGTACTGCCTCTGACCCGCGGCTCTTTTTATTTTTCTCTTAAGAAAAGTAAAAAAGAAAATAACAACTCTAGCTATCTTTTACAGTGCTGCGGGGCTGTTGATGTCATCTATCTCTTTCTCAATGCGGGCGAGAATGTGTGTGTGCTGCTCAGTAACATTCCATGGGAGGAGAGACGTGTCAAGGTAAAGTGACTCTTGCTCGATTACGCGACCAAAGCAGATGGATTCGAGCCAAAATGCCGACAACTCTCGTAAATATAGATCAGCCTTTTTTTTTCTCTTGTCTTATGGATTGTTGTAAGCTCACCGCCGAATGTCGTCGTCGAACGATCAAACGCAGAGAAAGCGACTTCCGCCGACAACGTGATGGATGTTCCGAGGATCAATTTACATGCTAATTCAACTAAATAATATACCTAAAATCGAATCGAGATAACCTCTTTCTTACTTGATTGTGGAGAGAGAGAGAATAAAACTGCGCAGTGAAGTCGGCAAATTAGTTCCAGAGTGTCCGGCATTCGAATAGAACTGATGATGGATGACAAAACAACAACAATCGGAATCGTCCGACCACTTTACCGCGAACACGTCTAAACACCTCGCCAACCAAGTCCTTTCTTCTTCCTACTCTACAGAGGCATATCTGTGTCATTCACAAGATGGATCTGATATTTATGTTAAAGGTCGCCACATAGCGGTTGCCGCATTTTGTTTTTATCTACGGCCACAGTCCCGAATGGTATATAAAAGCTATATATTCCACGCGGCGGCGCGGGTCTATTGGCCTCAGCACTCATTTGTCTCGCCCGATGATGATCACTCAGCGGACTGGGCAGTCCTGTCTAACTGCAGCATCATTTGGAATTATCTCTCTCTTCTCGTACACACACATACACACGGGAAAATCAGATTACACAAGCGGCGCGAGCGGCGGTTTCTTTTTACTCGTAAAAATATATAAAAACAAAATTTCTTCCTTTTTTTTTTTTTTTTTTGAGGAAAACAGAGAAGAAAAAAGGATAGCCGCCCGGCGAGCGATAAGAACCTCAAATGAAGAAAGAACGGCTTACATACGCGACATCTTGGCGCTGCCATAGGCGGCTTTCTTCAGTCATTATATTAGTATATTACTGTTGTTTGCCTAAACACATTTGCTCGCATATCCGTGTTCAAACAATGAGTTCTGTGAAATCTCTGTAAGGGTTGTGATTAAACGTGGAATTATTATATAGGCCTTTTGCGTTAAGGAGTGGTTCATTACATTCAATACGCCGAAATCACAAAGCAGCAGCGAAAAGAGATGTTATCGCGCTACATATTAATTATTTTCGTGCCCTTTGTTATTTTTTTTTCTTTTCCAATAAATGTCTGAGTCATCAAAATATTGGGCGCACCACAAAGTTCAAATTTTGAGATCATTCTGTCACGTCCGTGATAAAGGCTAGAAGATTTATTTGCCATAAACGTTGTTCTATGTCAATGTCAACATGGCCTGAAAAGGGACTTGTTTACGTTTTCAAAAATTTCCAAGATCAATATCAGCAGTCATCCAAAGAAATAAAAGTCTAGGCGTATGTAGTTGAGCTTATAAAGAGCTCAGAGAAATTGATTTCACGCTTGATTGACACTTGCCAGATAAGTTTCTAATGATAGTATATATTCTAATGACATCGGATGTAGGCGAGCATTACGCAGTTTAGTAACGGGATTTACTTTATCAAGTCGTCAAATCCATTCTATAAATCTGCCAAGTCACGTTGAAATTAGGATTCGTTCGTAAAAACATTTTTTTTTTTTTTCGTTCAAAATATCTTAATCGCCTATAGCACTGCAAAATCAAGAACGAAATGCTTGGATTTTGTTTTTGTTTACCGACGTTCAACAACCGAAGCAATGTAACATGCCTGTGATTAAAAAATTGAAGGTATGAGGGACTTCTAGCGGTAGTATTGTGCACTTAGTTTCAGAAACTGAAAAGTATTTACGCAAGATTTTCAGTGCTGGCGCGCCAGTATCTTCTCGTATTTAATACATGCTTTCACATAAATTCTTAATAATTGTATCAGCAGTTTAAAATTGCATCATAACATTTCTAATGTTTACCAGGAATTTAAAAATTATCTTTCAAACATAGATTAACTAAAAGTAACGCCTAAATGAAGGTCCCACAGTTTTTTTTATTTTTCGTTGGGCTTCCCCTCCACCTACTAGTTCACGTACCGTACTTAAAACAACTATTATCGGAAAAGCTATAAGTTCAAAACTCATTAATGTCACTGTAATCAATAGCGCTTGACGAGGGCTATTCATTTGTGTAAAATTCGTGACAGAACTGTTGTAAGCAACACATTTTTAATGAGATGTTTTTCGGAATTTTTGCACTTCACAGATATACTCGACCCAATCCACAAAACCAAAAAAATCATTAGTCCTTAAAATTGTTGGTTTATAACGATTTTACTATAAATACACAAATGAAAAGCCTTCATCAAGTACTATTTGGTTCAACCAAATTTTGTGAATTTTTGACGGATAGTTTTTCCAATAATAGTAATCTTATGTTCGTAAATTAGTAGGAGGAGGGGAAGCCCAACAAAAAGACAAAAACT
This sequence comes from Daphnia magna, assembly GCF_020631705.1. Lineage (NCBI taxonomy): Eukaryota > Metazoa > Arthropoda > Branchiopoda > Diplostraca > Daphniidae > Daphnia > Daphnia magna. Next base: position 26,555 of record NW_025533138.1, on the reverse strand, counting down.
TTTGGTCCTTTAATTGGGTATTGTTTTTGGTTTTTCAGCATTCTAAAGGCAATTTTAATTTCCGATACAATTATTTATAATTTAAACTCGAATGAAGCATGTGTTAAACACCGGAACGGACTGGCGCGATAGCTAAGACCAGTTTGAAAATCTCGTTAGTGTGTATGCGCTGTTAAAGAAACATGCTTAATCAACCGCTAATAAACAGGAATCGGCCAGTCAACGTTTACTTTCGTTTCTTGAGTAATGTCTTCGTTTTTTTTACTGTTTCATAGTCAACTGCCAGGGCGCTATGAGCGTCCATTAAACTTGATACGCAGTCAGACTGTGACGCAGTGAATCGGAGAATCACGGATATTAGACATCGTTACAACTTTGGTCTTCAGATATATTTTATGTTTACTTCGTTTGCGTATACCAAGTGTTAGATCTATAGGCTATAAATAGTTTTAACTAAATACTAATTCAATTGATAGATTTGTTTGAATTTCAGTAATTTTTGAATAAAAATTTTAAAAAAGATGCGAGAATGTGTTTAGGGATCGGACTCAGAATTTGTTTGGGCACTGGAGGAGGGGAAAGCTAGCAGTACAAGAAAGTAGCGTGGGTTAATTTTCACCGAAAACTTTATCGTAAATTATTACACATAATGCCGAAAAGTGAATTTTATTTACGATATTACGTTGGGCATAAAGGAAAATTTGGGCATGAGTTTCTCGAGTTTGAATTCAGACCTGACGGTAATATGTCATTATAATAAGACTTCACTTAATGGATGAACCTTTCACTCAATGCCGGGTTATTATATTTCTTTTCAGGCAAACTGAGATACGCCAATAATTCCAATTACAAAAATGATACAATGATTAGAAAAGAGGTAAAATGACAATGTATATGACTATATTCACTTTACCATATCTAACTTTGGTATAGGCATATGTTCATCAAAGTGTTTTGAATGAGTTGAAGCGGATCATTGAAGATTCTGAAATTCTCCAAGAAGATGATTCCCTGTGGCCAACTCCTGATCGTGTTGGAAGACAGGAATTGGAAATTGTCATGGGAGATGAACATATTTCATTCTCTACATCAAAAATTGGTTCACTTGTTGATGTCAATCAGTCAAAGTATGAAAACCATTTGTTTTTCAGCCTATATTTTGTAATATCCTCCTTTTTTTGTTCATTTTGTTTTATTTCAGGGATGCCGATGGATTACGTGCATTTTATTATTTGGTCCAGGATTTGAAATGCCTAGTGTTCTCACTCATTGGTCTCCACTTTAAGATAAAACCCATTTAAAGTTTTGGATTGTGATTTGTGTTGTACTCCTGTCATTTTTCCATCGAACCATCCCGGAAGGTGTATGTTTTTTTCCAGATTAATAAAAAGATTTCTTGAACATTGTTTTATAATTCTCACATTTATTCTTGGTGTTCTGTAATGTGATTTAATCATATTACTTTACACATTGATACTCATAAATATATATACTGATATCAAAACATTGGTGTAGGACTGTTTGGCGAAAATCGAGTGGAATCTTGTTATCTATTTTGTCTTGGTATTAGCCGTGATATGTTATTTGACCCACTAGATGCCCACAGTACACATGTATTCGAATATAATTAATGAACCGGTTGTAGCATCCTTGAAAATAGTGAGACAGGCAGACAGCCATATTTACCAAAGATTCAATGATTGTCGCTGGCGATATGTCGAACAATGTACAAATGAACCTTCTACACAAAAGCTGAATGAATTTCACCGTAAAATTTATTTTCCAACCCACTAAAAAGGGATGAACATAGTTCCAGCGCTAAAATTTTCGTCCTCACTGCTTGGTAGCTGCATTCAATTATTAACTTAAATTGTTTGTAGGAAATAAAATTAGTTGGTGTAAAACAAAGATGAAAATTACAGATATATTAATCTCAATCAGCTCAATAATATTCACTGCAGTAAAAAAGAAAACGCAGAAAAGGGATTAATAAAAAAACAATTCGTGAGTCGTGACCAGTCAAGTGTGTTTAGGGTACATATAGTGCGATCCGAAAATTGCCTTCGCTGCAAGTTCTATTCCCTTTTGCATCCGTTTTTTAGTCGATTCTGTGCCAGGTCCTTTACTTTTGGCGGTGTATAGTGAAACATGTCATACTCGAACGATAACAGGTACTGCTGCCGATTTCGTGGTTTATTTATTATTTTACCTGTCGGTTTTAGTTTCTAGAAATGCACCATGATTCGTTTTATTTAGCGCTGCAGTTCTGGGATTTGTTTTTTTAGCCATTCTCCGGCAGTTAGACGTTAACTTTTTTGGGGAATTCGTCATGAGAGTAGCCTCAGTTGGTACATCATGGCGGCGTGGGTTGATTAATTTTTTTTATTTCCTGAATGCTTAAGTGTATTACTATTAAGTTGATCAATGTTTTATAGTAGTAATGTTTGCTTTAAGTCTGGTAGGTTTCTAACTTTGTGTTAACAGTGAATGCTGAAATTTTCCAAGATGACTAATTGTTGAATGGTTTGTTAAAGGGAAGAGAATTGGAGTGGGAAGGCTCCTAAGAATGGGACTGAAGAACGTCCTGAAGGAGAAGCTGAGGACCGTGGAAACTATGATGGACCACCAGGCATGGACCCTGATGGTGTCATTGAATCCAACTGGGACAAAGTGAGTTTGCTGACACTTTGCTTTATTGGAACGAACTAATCATACTTCCTCTAGATTGTGGATAACTTCGATGAGATGAAGTTGAAGGAAAAGTTGTTGCGTGGTATCTATGCTTATGGTTTTGAGCGTCCCTCTGCCATTCAGCAGCGTGCCATTTTGCCCTGTATTATGGGCCATGATGTTATTGCTCAAGCCCAGTCTGGTACCGGCAAGACGGCCACTTTCGCCATATCGTTGTTGCAGCAAATCGACATCGATGCCAATGAATGTCAGGCGCTTGTATTGGCACCCACCCGCGAGTTGGCTCAGCAGATTCAGAAGGTATGAAACAAACAGGGAAAAATACCACAAATTTTCAACCACCTATGCTCTTCGCTTAGGTTGTTTTGGCTCTTGGTGACTATATGGATGCACAATGCCACGCTTGCATTGGTGGAACCAACGTTCGTGAGGATCTTCGCAAACTGTCGCAGGGGGTCCATGTTGTCGTTGGAACACCTGGTCGTGTCTTCGACATGATCAACCGACGAGCACTGAGTAATTATAGCGTTCATTTATTAAATACATTATATTCATTTCTCGTTTTTGAAAACCTCCAGAGACGAGTTGCATAAAAGTGTTCGTGTTGGATGAAGCCGATGAAATGTTGTCTCGTGGTTTCAAGGACCAAATCTACGATGTTTTCAAGAATTTGCCCGCTGAAGTGCAGGTAAGTGCTCATTTAAATCCCATTTTTCATAAACCTTCAATTTTATTTACTTTAATTTTAGGTTATCCTGCTTTCCGCCACGATGCCGGCTGATGTCATGGAAGTGACGAATCACTTCATGCGCAATCCTATCCGAATTCTCGTCAAGAAGGAGGAGCTGACGCTTGAGGGTATCAAGCAGTTCTACGTCCAGGTAATGCGATTAATGTTATACGTGTCTCGAGCTCCAAATGGCATGTTTTGTTGATTAGGTTGAACGCGAAGAATGGAAATTGGACACGCTATGCGACTTGTACGACACATTGAGTATTACTCAGGCCGTCATTTTCTGCAACACTCGCAGGAAAGTCGATTGGCTTACAGAGAAGATGCATGAGAGAGATTTCACCGTTTCCGCTATGCACGGTGAGATGGAGCAGAAGGAGCGTGACGTTATTATGCGTGAGTTCCGATCTGGTTCTTCCCGTGTCTTGATCACCACCGATCTCCTCGCTCGCGGGATTGACGTTCAGCAGGTGTCGCTGGTAATCAACTATGATTTGCCCAACCATCGTGAAAACTACATCCACAGGTAAACCGATAGAAATTCGATTTACAGTGGATCTGATTTGACACATGAAAATTTAAATCAACAGAATTGGTCGTGGTGGTCGATTCGGTCGCAAAGGTGTGGCCATTAATTTCGTGACGGAGGAAGATTGGCGCGTGCTTCGTGACATTGAACAGTACTACAATACTACGATTGAGGCTATGCCCATGAACGTGGCAGACCTCATCTAAAACAAACAGAAAGAGACGATTTGTTTGCCCTTGTGCATCTTGGCCTGTGAGTATTTCGGAAAATCGCACTGGCTAAATCTCGGAAAACGGTTCTTTTTGCAAAACGACTAGACGATAATTGAAAGTTTCAGTGCGGCTGCTGTTAGCGCACTCTCTATTTCTCTCCACTTTCCTCCCACCCCCAAACAAAACGAGCTATTTGAGAAGTTTTGAAGGTTTTGGCTTGCAAGGCCATTGTTGGTCCCGTTAGCTATTTCGAAGCAGACGAAGCATTACTTTTTTTTCCTTATATAATCAAGAAAGTCGTGGTAGCGACATTCAAAATTATTATACTTTTTTTGTTCCTCGTATTACCATCCTTAGATTTATTACATTTAATTTTCCACTAGTAGCAATTCTTGGTCCCTTCCATTTTATTATCGTAAATTGCCCCCTTTTTTTTCTCAAAGAATTTCAATAAGTTTATGCTAAAACATCGAGCAATCCAAGAGTTTGGTAGGAAGTTGGGAAGCCTTCAGCGAGGGGGTCGTCATTGGCATCCTCCCTGGACTGGCTGCGCCACCAACCAACTTTCCGTTGTCAATCTCGATACGTGTAACACAAAAAACTTAGTTTCTAATTCTGTAAGAGTATACTGTCGCTACTCTATTTTTGCTGCTTGCCCTCTTGTACCATGCGTTCGGAGGTTTGTATCCGACCGACCTCAAGCGTCCTCCCGGCCGGATGTGGATCCTCTCTCACCCACATTGATCGGCGTGCTGGGACGAGGGTTCCAAATCCGTAAGAGGCGTCGGCGGAAAAAGAACATAAGACCCCCTTCGTCTTTATATGTATCACTATTGCTATAATTCATTAACTCTTCATTTCTATCAAAGATAAAAGTTTTTTTTTTTTTTTTTTAATGTCGAAGTAAAAATTGAAATCCGATGGAAGTGTTTCCCTCTTCCTCTTTCCGTGTCGTCCTTTTATTTCACCTCCCAATTTTTTTATTGGCTTTCTTATTAATACAAACTTTTGTCCAATTCGTGCTTTTTGATTCACATTCAATTTTTTTTCTTATTTTTTTTTTCTCTATCGCGGTTCGTTCTGGCCACCCGTTAAGGACCGTGATGACCCATCGTGAGTTTGCAGATTGAGAAGGAGCGTGCTGATGTGTGAAGGCTGGCTACATCGTCGTCGTCGGCTACAGGAGTGATTTTTTTTTTACATTAAGTTCAAAATTTTTTTTGTTGTGCGCTTTGGATTATCTGAGAACGAAAAAAAGGAAAAAAAAAAAAAAAAAGATAATCACGTGACATTACCAGCTCCAGCGTTCTTTCACAACATCAGTACCTCTTGACTCTGTTGCTCTAAATACAGTCATGGCCGTTCAATGAAATGTGTCTGAATTTTTCATTTACATTTACTCGTCGACATTTGTTCATAAGTATAAAAGGGAGAGGAAAAAACTGGATTTGAGTGAACGAATGTATTGAAAAATACGAAAACATTGTGCGTGGGTGTGTTTTTGATTGTACGAATACGCAAGGTAGTTTTAGTAGGTTAAATAATAGTACGCTTGATGGAGAGCATTGAATAACATCAACATGTTTTTTGTTTGTTTTTTTTGCGTTGTGACGAGTTTTTGTTTTTATTTTTGGTTTGTTCCAGGAAATTGTTGATTTAGTCTAACTGGAAACAAACTGCGAATCCTCTGACATTTGTTGTTGTTTTTTATTAAAAAATTCGGTGCTTGTTCTGAGTCTTTTACAATTTGATGTTAGGGTTGGTGGCAGCAATGTACTGGAGAAGAGGAGGCGAATCTTCGCAGATGACGGCCTTGGTGTGATAGCATCCAATGTCGTGCCATTTGATGCCGTCCTTGTAGACGTTATTGAGCACGCCCAGGCAAGATTCCTTGGTCTCGTTGATTTCGAATTCAGCGTTGTCGGGTTGCGGTCTCTTAAAATGGCCAGTAGCGCTCCATGGCTGATAACCCCAACCGGCGGGAGTTTCGTTGGTCTTGGCCAATTTGACGCCGGAACCCGACCAGAACCATCCGTTGATCAAGACGGGTTGCAAATCTTCACGATCGCAGCCTTTGAAGTTGCACAAACGCCCGCTCGTCCAAATGTAGGGTAGTTTCTCTGTTGGGGTTTTACGGTTGGTCAATCATTTGATTATGGAGAAGAGAGAAAATTATGTATTACGTTTCTCCAGTATGTCGAGCACCATGTCGTTCTCTTCGACCGTTTCGATGCTGATGGCGTCCATGCAGTGTTTACGGCACAGATTACGGGCATCCAACCAATCGCTCTTGATATCCTTATAAGCGCTGACGTTCGTGCTCAAAAAGTACCAATGTCCATTGCGTTCCCATTGTTTCGGTCCTTTTTTGTTTTTGTTTTTTTTTTTAATAAAAAAAATTGGCATTCAAATTTAAAAAACCAAAAAAAAAAACAAATAAAAATTGAATGTTACTTTGTGCGCAAGCGTCAGCTTCCGGTAGCGACAATAATCTTCCACCGTCGTTGATATCGCTGCCTCCTTTGCCGGACACTTCGACGCTTTTACCCATGGCCGCTTTGGCTTCCATGGCCGCTTTAGCTTCCATTGCAGCTTTGGCTTCCATCGCTGCTTTGAGATCAGCATCCAGCTTGTCAGGTCGGCAAGTCACCAGGGTGACAGCCAGCATTAAAGTGAAGAATAACATCGGGCGGAACATGTTGACAAACTGGTTTCGAAAATAAATCAATGATTTAAAAAATGTCCTTAAAGACGAATTGTGAAAGAAAGGCGACTCCAAAAATGAAGAACTTACTTGTTTGAATGATAATTTGGTATTGCACGAGATGTGGGTTGTTGTTTCCACTGTTGGTTCTGTCCAACTGTTGATACTACCTTGCCGTCAGCCTCTTATATAACCGGGTCCCGGGCCCGTTGAAGCCTTTCCGAGGCCTCTCCCTCTCTCTCTCTCTCTCTCCCTCTCTCTAGAACATTGCGTGAGTAAAGGGGAGAGAGAGAGAGAAGATCGAAAAAGAAAAAAAAAAAAGAAGAAGAGTGAGCCGGAACTTAGTTATGCTAGTCGGTTTGTTCTTTTTCAGCTTTCGCGTCCTTCCTATCGGCTCTAGTACAAGGTCGGCTGCCTCCGCGTGCAGTTGGTATACGTTGGCACACGATTCTACCTGTTTCAAGTGTCCAGAAGATGAAGCTGACCGCATCGCGGCAAAGGTCGTCACCGTTTTTTTTTCTTTTCTTTGACGACCTTTGATTTTGATGACGGCGCTTGACCGTGACGTCCTTTCCTGAAACTCGACGAAACAAGAAGGTTATTTGGGTGCGTTATTCACATTATATTTGATGGCAAATTGTTTGGAGAGAAAGACAAAATACAGTAGGAAAAGCACATTGTTTGTTTTGTTTTTTTTCTCCTTCTCGTTTTCTCTGATGGTATCACGCCGCACTCGTGAGGATCATCATCATCACGAGAGAAGGGAAAGTCACGACGAACAAAAAGACGATTGGCAGCTAGCCTATGTTATCCTTCTTTCTCCACGATTTGATGAAAAGTTTATCCGTTTCAACCCCCTCTTCTACGTACTTATCTCTGAAGGAAAAAGAAAATACAAATGGCATAGAAGAATCTCTACGCAACGGCTCGTGCATGTTTTTTTCTCCTAGTTCGGTTGGCTTAAAACGTAGTACTCCTTTTTTTTCCTTTTCCCGCTGTTGCTGTTTACAGAAACTTTCACTTTTCTTGAATCCCCAAACTGATGGAGATGAGACATTTTTGTGCCAAGAGCACACACATACACACACACACGATATTTTATTTATTTCTTTTTTTTACCATTTTACCTTTAACAACATTCCTGTCCTTTGCCAGAGATACGCTCATCAGGCTAGTGTATAGTTGTGTACAAGTATAGATAGTATCGGGATTGCCGACTACGATAGCTCAGCTTCCGTATAAATTATATGCAAGAACCCGGATCTCGTGTAAAAAAGATCAAATTGGATTTTGTTTTTTTTTCTTCTTTTAAATTCTGAAGTCCTGATGGATGTTGACGTTTATTTTTCACGACCTTGAATTTCATCATCATTCTTCGTATTTTTTCAAGAGTATATATCTAATTACAGTTTAACTGAACAAGGACTATATTCTTTAAAGGAGTCGAATTCTTCAACACGTGTCTCTATGGTGATGCACATTGCAGAGACGGGCCTACATCCAAGACAAAGAATTTGGTTTTCTTTTCTGTTTTTGATTCACGACGATCGTAGTGGATGACGATTGCTGGGTATATGTGAAAAGCTGACGCGTGTCTCTTTCGCTCTGTTGCTTCTTGTCAAATGATGTCACGTGGTGGTTGGTATTTAGACATTGTTCTTCTTTTCCTCTTCAAACTTTTTTTCCAGCTAGGAAATGATGTAGTGACGTGCATAGCATTCGAACGTCAATCTTCCAACATCATTTGTCACGTTCCGTGGGAAAATGTATTCCCATTTTTGTTTGCTGTTTGACATTACAGGCGAAAGTTTGGCGAGAAAAACACAAAAAAACTGATTTCGTGTCACTTTCGCTTTTGTTTCAAACCCAGTTCTTAAAGATGTAATTTCTGCTTTGGTAAACAAATCGTAAAAATTTACTAAATGTGATCCATTTCTTTATTTATGATACACGAAGAGATGCATCCGTTCGGTTCGTTGAGTTTACTCGATCGTTTTCTGGTCGACTCGTCCGATTCGGTTTCTAAACAAAATTCCAAACGTTTTGTTTGACTTTTTCCAAGCGAGAGAAGAAATTGCCTTGGCATCGATAACGCAATGATGAAACTTTGGCCAATTCACAACACAAGACTTTTTTCTTTTTCTTTTCTTTCTTCTTCTTCTCAGGTAAACTAACACGTGATCATTCGAAAGTATCAGAAGATGTTGATTTTATTTTTATCGGCGGTAGGCAAAATATCGGGTGAAACAGGAGATCAATTATTCCATTATTTTCGATCGGGAATCAAACAAAATAAAATGGTCGTATTATTGAGGAGGTATTTCAAATGCGTGTTGAGGCTATTGAGGGTATTCATCATAAAGCTGTCGCAATTTTCGCTTGGCCAAAATTCTCTTTTTGATTTGAGAGATTGGTTAAGACGACTGACGTGAAAGTGTGGCTTCACACACGTTGCAAAGGGCGTTGATTAGCAATTTCGCATCAATCCATCACGGACCAAAGCATCAACAACTAGAAAGAGATTTTTTGTTTTGTTTCTATGTCTTGTGGTTTTGTTATTGTTTTTAACACACACACGAAAAAAAAAAAAAAAGAGAAAAAAGAGAAGAATCCTGGCGCGGAGAGGTTGATTACGACGTTTGGCGGCGCCCGATAATGACGGTGAGAGTGTGTGTCTTGTATGTATGGGCCATATATACAATACAAAAATGATTTTATCCCGTGCGCCGTGCACTCACGAAAACGATCGGTTGGGGCGCCATCCAGGCGCCTTTGCTTCTCTTTTTCCACTCTCCCCAAACAAAGATATCTACATTCTTCCCCTTAGCAGTTATTATTTTATTTTATTTTATTTTATTTTATTCTTTTTTTTTTTTTTTTTTGGGTTGCCATGTAGGCCTAATGGTTTTATTGAACGTTTGGGTATACGGGAAGAGGAAACTCTGAAATTCCAAACTGTTGAGTGTACACGTTGGCGACCTTCCACCTGTTCCACGCTCGCTTTCACTCTTGATATTTTCATTTTTACGAGTTGATGACGATGGCGTATTCAAACGGATTTACATAAGAGAGGCAGGAAAACAAACGAGACGATTTCCTTTTGATTACAAACCGAAAAAGCTGATTTAGGAATTTCCAGTACGCTGCGTTTTCGATGTGACGAAAATTCGTTCACGCCAACCGCATGTATAGTTGGTTCGTTTTCTAGTGTCGCCCACTGTCTGCTGTTAATCAACGCCAATTATGCATAACAGAAAAGAAAGGGACAAGCAATTCGGTTTTCGTATATGTGCCAATGTCTGTTACTCACGTGGAGCTACCCCAACTGTTGCAGCCTATACCATTGATACTTTGAAATTAGCGTTGAGTACACAACCTTGAGCCTAATGCGCTCTCAGACGTGGATTGAAACACGCCAGTGAGCTGTTGAGGCCACACGTTCAAAGACAAAGATCCAGATGTCGAAAGATGAAGGGGTTTTTTCATAATCAGCATTGCAAAATTTGATTGAAAAAAACAAACAGTGTTACGTAAATAATATAACAAAAACAGTTATCCCCTGCAGCACTACATCATACGTCATAGCACTTGTTGGGATTGAAATGGACGAACTGAGAAATTCAAATGAAAATCGAGAAGGCAAATTTTATGATATTTATTTATTTTTTATTTTTTTTATTATTTTTTTTTGTTGAATGTTTTTATTGACGACGATGAGGAAATTCGTGAGACGTGGAGGGCATTGTCTGCTGCCGGCATAATGTAGAATTAACACATTTTTTTGCCCTCGATTGAATATTAGCAGCCATCGACGAATATTTGGACGAGCTCACGTCGACCTTCACCTCTTTCTTCGGTAAAGAAACAAACAAAAAAAAAAACCCGTGAAATAAAGTGAATAATGTTCCAGGTAAGAAGAAAAAATAAAGGTATGCAGCGTTTGCCCTTGATGATAGGGGCTGGTTCGTTCTCAGCTAGTCTGTCAACTATCTTTAATAGATGTGAAAATTATGTTCTCCACTGTTTCAAAATGAGTTTTCCCGTCTCGGAAGTCGGCCCTGTCCGTCTGCTTTTTTTTTTTTCTCTTTTGTGGCTAGCTAGTTATAGTTCTCTTTTTGTTTTAATGGTTTCACTTTCAAGGTTGATTGTATATATAGTGTGTCTGATATGGATGAAAGTATGTTTGATCTATCGGGTTCTTCAAGCGCTCCCCCACCAGGTTACCTCCTCGTTTTTTTGTGTGTGTTGATCATTGTACGATTTTGAAATACAATTTCAAGGACTTACAATGCCTCGATCCTTCCTGCTTTTATTAACACATGCGATTTTTTTCCTACACAACATCGAGTTTTGTTTTTTGTTTCGTTTTGTTTTGTTTAGTGTATGTGTTAACGAATGGCTAATCATCACGCCCAATTTTAATTGTCAACGTTTCCAGGAAAAGGATGTCAGTTGGTCGATTGGCTTCTAAATGCCACTGAATTTTCTTGTTTTCTTGTTTCTTTTAAATGCGATTGTAATAATTGAAGCGCACAGCGCACCAAAAAATGATTAGAAAGTTTGCTGAGAGTTCGACCTATCAACGACCTAAAAGGTCGCAAATGCGCAGGAGAATGGGAGCCAAAACTAACAGAAAAAGAAAAGAAAAATCGAGGATGTCGAAATGTGATCTATTCCTTTTCTCCTGTTTTTGCTTCCGTTTTCTCCCGTTTGACACGTAGGGCAACAGTTTCCGGATCGAAACTTGTGAGAATTTTGAGAACATTTCACCTTTGATTTATTGTTGTACAAAATGTTTGTAGGCATTTATTCAAGGGGGCAAGGAGTAATATATTGTTACCATAGAAACTCTTTGGTCGTGGGAACAGCTGATGGGGTTCATGAACTGTCTTTCTCTTTCTTTCTCAATTGAAGGATTGGGGTCTTTCCCGTGCCCGTCTTAGTCCCCAACAACCTCCCCCAAAAAAGAATTGTAATTTCGCGGGAATTCTTTTTTAAATTGCTGTACTTTTTTCTTTTTTTTTTTTGGCTTTCTTTTTTTTTTTTCTTTTCTTGCATACTTTGCAATCGACCTCAACCGAGAGACAATTTTTTTTTTATGTAAAAGTGTTTTAGTTTTCTCTTTTTTTCAGTTCGTATTTTGCTTACCTTTTCTTGCATTCAAATGTTTTTCAAATTCGTTTCGTTTATGATTTATGAACGCCACTAGGCGTCGGGAGTTTGAACTCACCTTAAAAAAAGCAACGTATAAAAATTTAAATTGTCTCTCCTAGATGGCGACGCTGTTCAGTGGGAGTAGCTTAAAAACGTGAGGAATAGTCTATCAAGTTACTGATATTACTGGTAGATGGCGATATTCTCCATCGGGGAAAAAAAGCGACGAGATGAGAAACAAAATTTGTCGAGGTCGAAGGGGTCATTTGGGTCGGGACGATTCGTTCATCCGTGAGGAGATAAGCAAAAAGAAAAGAAAACGAACCGTGTAACAGCACAAGGGTCTTATCGTGTCAGTTCAAAGTTCGGTCTTTCAACGGTAGAAACAATCGAATGTCGGTCGTCTTTCTTATGCAGACTTGAACTTTTGTTCGCAACGTGATTCTTTATTATCACAGGCTCAGTTTTGGAACTTAAAATGCACTTGATATTACCGTTCTTTTTTATTCTTTCTAAATCGGGAATTTTTTTCACGAATTTTTGGAAAAAAACGGTTGAGGTTCATTTTCGAGCGCATAAAATCGGAATTATTATTATTATTTTTTTCGATTCATTCGTCTTTTCTCGCCTTCAGGGTGGGCCCGTTATTAGGGTGAACAAAACTGTCACATTTCCACCACTTCCGGTGCGTGAAAATCGAAGCCAAAACCTCAGAATGCCTTCCCACCCATGCTTTTTGATTTTTTTACTATTATTTCAAACTATTATCTTTATAAGACCTGCTCGATATTTATATCTGTCCACCACTTTTTCGACAGTTGATTATCATCATGGAGTCGTTGTCCGTATATGGTTACCTTATTTCATACTTCGCCTGAGGGTTTCTATGCGTGACATTGCGGATGCGCATGTTTTTTTTTTTAAAAAGGCCACATCAGCCGGACCCAACGAAAATGTAAAAAAAAAATAAATAAATAAATAAAATAAAAACTATTATTGAACCTTTAATCTGCCTATAATAAAAATCGATGTGGTTCCGCGTCCCAATCATTGGCCGAAAAGAAAAGAAGCATTCTGAAGCTTTTTTTTTTTGAAATTGGGTCAATGCGCGGGCTTTGCCCTTCCTGTCTGTGGAAACACGCCGTCGTGCAGCTCTTGCGCGTCGCACTATGATTGACTTATATCTTTCCCGTAGCACAGCACACGTATAGCCGTACCCAGTGGTAGCAAGTTCAACAAATTAGTCGCTTGTGTGTGTGTGTATGTAAGAATTCAACATTCATTGTGTGTGTGTAAGAATTCGACATTCTTTGATTTCATGAATTTCTCGTTTTGTCCTCCCGGTTTGTATTGAAAAAGCCAATCAAAATGCAATCAATAAAAACCGTGAGGACATCTGGCCTGAAAAAAAAAAATGTTACCCAACAGCAATTCGTATTGTCATTACAGCACCTAGGGAGAGAGCGAGGGGGGGGCGAGATTTCATTCAGAATTGAAAAAAAAATGGCCTTTTTTTTTTTTTTTTTTTTGTAATTCTTTTAACTGTTTCGTTGTGTTGAAATTCCTGTCCTTTTGTCTAGTTATCGGGAAACAAATAAAAAGCAATACACAAACGACTTGCGTGCCACCAGGAGGACCCCATCTGGCCACCGGTCAGTCCAGTTTCTTGTTCAAAGAAGGTGAACCTGATGAAATATTATTGTTATTGTTGTTGTAACACACACACGTTAACCCAGTTATGCATCAGTTTCGGCCCTCATGATTTCACAGAGAATATCGTTAGACACGATCGCCTATTTATGTAAACTGGCAGATCCGCGAGAAAGCTCAGCCAAAAGAAAAAACGCATTAGCGGCCTGGATTTCGAGTCTGTCATTCTACGCAGTTTTTTTTTTTTTTTACAGGTGAGAGAAAATGTTCTTTTCCGCATGGAATGACGTCAAACGAGAAAGAACCAGACCGTGTCCATGTACATGCTCGTCAAAAAAAAACGGATTGCTATTAAATGAAAAATTATTACCGCCTATATGTACACATATACACGATAACAGATGGTTAATCGGGCCAGCCGGTTTGGGAAGCTGTCGGCCAAAAGATAAACCAAAAAAAAAATAATAATAATAAAATTCAAGAAGTGCAAAAATTACGTGCTGGTGTGAACATGGCAACTGTTCTCCCCCACCCTCAGTGTGATCGGTTGTGTGTGTTCATCGCGGAACAATACGTTTAAAATGAACCGCTAGAGACGAGATCACACACCTAACGTCACCGTCTGGGCTAACAGGCCAGGCGTTAAAGAAAAAATAATAAAACATGTAATGTACGGTAAATATAATAAATTAAGCATCAATTTCCCATTTTGAATATATTCGGTGTACAACAGGTGTGTGTCCTTAAATTGTTTCTCTTCTTCGCATTTTGAAGGAAATGTTCATCCGTCTATCAACCATTTCGTGCAAATGAGCGTGCACGTATAAATCGCCTTTAGCCTCGAGGCTTTTCTAACGTAGCCGTAAATTATGTGTCGCTCTATAAATAGCTTTTTTTTTTCTTTTTTAATGAAAAGTTTGGTAATGGCCAGCGTGGAAATGAGCACGTCACTTGCGTAATTAACCTGATTTTTTTTTTTCTTCCACAAATTTATCTGAGCAATAAGAAAAGAAAAAACAAAAAACAAAATGGAATTATCGGAGCTCAGAAAATGATGTCCAATTTAATGATTTTTTCGAACGGACTGAGGTGTGGATGCGCGTTGCGCTATGTGTGTGTGTACACCGTGTGTGTGTTAGAACCGTATTTTTAACCTAGGTCGATCGAAGTTAAACAAGAAAACCGCTATAGAAAACCGGCATCCATCGCGTAAATTCCCGGGCACGTTTTATTTTTTTGTTTGTCTTGAAGAGAAGAAGAAGAAAAAATGGAACATTGAGAACACGCGCAACAGGTGAGAGCTCCGTTGTGGGTCGAAAGGAAAAGTCGGACCGTCCATCCGCCTTTTTGGTGACCATATACACATCGAGTTACGCTTCTCCTATTTGCAGATGAAAATCGATCGTCATCACGCGCGTCCTCCTTAAAAAAAATAAATTTCTAAAGTAAAAATAAAAAGATAATTCCGACTTCAAGAGAAACAGCAAGTTCCGTTTGGTTCCAGTTCAGACATGCTGGCGATGACCGAAAAAGAAAAAATACTCATGTGATTTGAATTTTTAGAAGACGCGGCGGGAAATGGTGACCTAAAAAATAAATAAATAAATAAAAAACTAACCAAAATTCTTGTTTACTCACGTCGCAAACATTTCTAACCCGAACTTTGGTTTTTGGTTTGAAATAAATTTGAAACGCGGGGGAGTAGAAGAATGGATTTCACGATAGAGCAAGTATAAGAGAGAAGAAATGATTCGTCAGAAAAAGATATTGCAAGATCAGCAGACAAGAGGTATAGGACGCGGAAGTGACATAATGTGTCGAAGGTCAATGTACACAAATCGCATGCGCGCTACCAAAATAGGGAAAAAGAAAATTCATTTTTTTTTATGTAAAAAACAAAAAAGCAAAGAATTTTATTTAAAAAATAAATAATTCCGAATTTGAAGAAATTCATCCATCTGCACGGATGCATTTCATAGTTGATGGATACATGATCGAAAGATTTAATGATGGTGCAGTACTATACTATACGATCGTTTATTAACCTCACATTTCTATAAATAATGTCGTCTGGTTGAATAACCTCTCCATTCGTCTTGTAATACAGCAGTATAGAATAACGTTATACTTACACGAATAACAACGGCCTTCTGCAACGATTGTTACTTTACTGTCGAATTTCACAAGGAACGGAATGAATGAAACCAAACGAAACAGACGCGTTCCTTTTTTTCTTTAATTTTCATTTTTTTTTCTTTTTCCCCGGAAGAGAACTTTGACATTCGGTGGGGGAAACGCAATTTCCCGGAAGAGAATTTGCACTTTATTTGAAAAAAGGATTTCTTTTGCACGTGCATAATCGTCTGCTACTAATTAGTTGATTTTCATCGTAGAGAGGCTATAATCTGTTTTAAAACTGGGAGACTTCACAAAGCTCCGTTTCTTTTGAATGAACTTGTCAAGCAGCACAAACCTATATCATCTCCCATTCATTTAAAAAATCCAGTGCGTCTGTGGAATCCAGTTGAACATTTCCCAAGACCTTATTTCTTCTTCCCCACGTTTTTCATCACGAGAAAATTATAAAAAAAAAAAAAATTAAAAACTTGGCAAGATGTCACGAACACAACCGAACCCACCAAACCCATCCCTGTCCCGGAAAACATCATTCTCTTGTTTGTTTTTTTTTGTTTTTTTTCACGTTTATATTCATATCGATATAACCAAAAAGCAAACCTATACTTTTCAAAACGCTGAATTCATTTGGCTAATGAACGCACGTTAATTGAACATCGATCCAATACTATTAGAACGATCGATACAATCGATATGAGAAATCGTACTATACTATTATGCTAAACAAAATATTGTTCTTTTTAAACGATATATCTATACTTAACATTCCCCCTGGCTGTGTTCGCTTGCTGGCCATTTTGCAGATATAAACAAGCCCAACGTCCACAAGCCCCCCAAAAATGTTTATGGCTGCAACAGGTTCGATATTATATACCTTTTCTAGCTTATTTTTATGCACATCAACTGTCCCCCCTATTTGCACGATTGCATCAATAGCAAACAAGCCAATAACGAAGCTCCCCGTCCTCCCTACTCCCCTTAAACAGGGAAAGATGCTTATTTCCTCCTCACGGGGAAGAAGCTCCAACCGGCGTGAATGGCCATTTTATACACACGTAGGAATAGAACATCGATGCCAACAAGAAAAAGAGGTTTGGATGTATTGACCTTGACTTATTGATTTGGTCCAAGTCTTTTTTGGTTAGTCCACAGCATCGCCATCAGCGGGTAGAGCATTATAATAGCCCTGCAACTGGACCAAAAAGAAGAAGAAGAAGAAGAAGAAAATAATAATAAGAATAATAATAATTCTGATGCGCGGAAACCTGCTCTGGCTAATGTCCACCACCTGCTGTTGGTGGGTCCAGCAGGCAGAACGACGCATCTCCAATCATTCCGAACCGTTTATTTTTTTGTTTTTCCTTACACGAGTTTGTTGATGATGTAACTTTTTTCGGTCTAATATTCTCATCGGTCGACGGAGTGGCTCTGCTCCCGTCAAATATGTTGTGGTTCTATTATTTCTGAGGCGAGTCGTGCACATTATATAGACAATTCCCATCGTATAATCAAATCACGGACAGATGTGACTGCACTAGCGAAAATCAATTTTTCGTTCAACAATCATCTAGAATTATAGTTGATGGATTGTGTGGAAGAAGAAGAAGAAGAAGACGAAAATAAGAATCGGGTTGATGAAAGCTGTTGCCTGTTCACTTCCCCATTCCGGAGATGGGCTGACATTCTTTTAATTTATTTATTTTTGATTTTTTGAAGAAAATCCTCTGACGTGGGTGAAAGCGGCTTGCATCATTAAGGAACTTGGCTGACCTGCCTCGTAATATCAGACGAAAATATTTAAAAACAAAACTAATGATTCCGGACATTGACATCCATTTTGTAGAAACCTCCTTTTCCAAAAAAAAAAAAAAAAAATTTATTTTACGGGGGAGTTTTCTATGTCGGATTGCTCGTTTCCTGTGTCTCCTCCAGTACACATGCTTTGCACATGTGTACTGGTACACATATTTGTACCGAATTTTCTTTCCCCAAAAGGTTTTTCTTATTTCATTTTTATTTATTTATTTTTTTCAAAAATACTCTCTGAAGTCGCCGCTGCTAACTATATGGATATAACGGTGAATTTAGCCAGCGGCCAAAAAAAGAAAATCAGTGCGGAGTGCAGGAATAAAAGGAGAGCCAAGAGGAGGAGCTGCTTCGAGGTTTCTTTTCATATACCTGAACTACCTGTTGGGTTCCAAAAAAAGAAAAAAAAAAATAACAGGAGAAGGAGAGGGGCTGGAAGGCATGTGTCCCATATACGAAAAGACTCTGCTCGTAGACACGCTGTGGCAGGGAGGGGCGGGGGCCCAGTTTCCGTGGGTTTCGGCGGTTGTGGTTGGTGGTGCAGCCACCTCCTTTTCTTTTTCCTCCTCTTACTGGCGTGTGTAACCTCTTCTTCGGGTTTCATGGCTTTGTGTGTGTGTGTGTGTGCGTCTATACGTCATCTTTTTCTGTTTCACCTACACACACACACACACACACACAGACTTACAGGTATAGCGTCTGGGGTTTGACACATGGAAGGGGGCGATGAGTAAAGAAATCTGGCGGGTATAAAAGCAGGGCCATCGACAGTAGCATCTTCAGTTCTTCCGTGAATCTTCACCAAACAACAAGTGGTGCTGACTCCTCCGTTTGAGTTCCTGGTTCCAAACGCCAACAAGTGTTTGATTTGAAACTTACACGCTCAACGCCATCGGTTTTCTTTTCAGTTCTCCAATCGCATTTTGATCTTTCTCCAACGTGAGTTTTCTCCTTCTTTCATTTAAAACAGCAATACAATTGAAACCAATTGACCTTCATTCATTCATTCGTTCATTCATTCGTTCATTCTGAATTTTGAAAACTCCAACAGAAAACCAAAGTTTCGAAGAGCAAACAAAACCCCCTACACACGCAACAAATGAGACTGGCACTCATCGTTTTGGCGCTGGCCTTCGCAGCTATGGCCGAAGAGAAGGTGGCCGAGGTCTGCTCCGCCCCTGCTTCACTGGCCGCTGAACCCGTGGCCGAAGCCGCTGGCCCCAACCGCCGTCGAACTCCGAGGCTGCCGCTTCGGCCCCGAAGCCAGCAAACCTGGGCAAATTCGCGCTCCAACGATCAGGCTCCGAAGGTCTACTACGCTCGTCCAGCACAGCCTCAAGCTGCTGCTCAATCACGTGACGGAGCTCATCACCACGATCACGGCCATGGTCATCACGAACACCACGCCGCTCCCGCTCCCATCCAGTACTCTCAACCAGCTCCGCAATCGTACGAAGCTCAGCCATCTTACGATCAGGCTCCCCAACAGTACGCCCAAGCGCCTCAACTTAGCGAACAGCAGCCGGCCCAGCCGCACAGTGCAGCCAGCACCTTCCTTACGATGCGGCTCCTCAATACCTCAGGCACCAGCCCAGGCTTACAGCGCCCCAGCTCCCTCTTACGACCAACCGGCCGCTCCCGCTTACTCGACTCCCGGTCACCAGGGTTGCCATTACTACTACTACCCCGTCAAGGATCTTCTAAGGTCGCCTAAGTTGCCCAAGTTGCCCAAAAAGCCCAGCCTTCCCAGCCTTCGTCTGCCTGAATATTACGGAAAGGACGGCGGTGTTTCATCGGTCAAGAGTTCTCGGCGTTGCCGCCATCACGGGCTGCCTGGTCGGTGTAGGAGCTTTCTTTCGCTGCCCATCATCGGTTTGGGAGTCGGCAAACGCTCGTTCAACAGCCTGTGGGAATCCGAGTACTTGAGCGACAACTCCTCAACGTCTTGGCTGAATACATCATCAACATCGTTGATAACTACAAGCCCAGCAACCAATAACAACAAAGAAGAAATTAATTCATCCCTTTTTTCTAATTATTATTAATAATTTTTTCTTTATTGTTGAAAAAAAGAAGTTTGGGTGAAGGACGGGCGGGACGAATGACACGACCAGGAGTTTTCATTCGATTTTTCCCCCTATATCCTTTTTTTTATTTCTTTGAGTAAAAAAAAAACTAAACAATTCCAGTACGTACCGTTAAAGAATAATCGTCTTAGTCCTCGACTTTTCCTCCTGATTTTGTTTTAACTCTAATTTTTTTTTAATTCATTCTCTGACTTTTGACGACACGACATTGACGAACAAAAAAATCTTTCACTGTCCAAACGGGACGGAATGGGAAAAGACGAAAGTGTCCCCAAAAGTCATTCTCTCCACTTCTCCTCAATCTCCGGAAACGGATTTTTTGTTTTCCTCACGATATTAGGAGACCACAGGACCCACATGCAAACAAACAACAAATAAAAACAAGTGGTATTTGATCACAGTCAAAATTTAATTTATAACTGAAAAAAGAAAAGAAAACGAAACATTTTGCATTTGAAACGGCCCCGTCGCAACAAAAAGAAACGCACCGACACCAATGAAAAGAAAGAAAAAAGTTTTGAATTTATTTTTTTTTTCGATTGCTCAAAATCGTGCACACAAGAACACAGGAACAAACTCGCAGTAAAAAAATTAAATTCATTTAAAAATTTTTCTGGAGCCGGACCGAAAAAAAAAAACAAACAAAACAAGGGATTTCTTTAATTAATTTTTTTTTTTGCAATTTAATTAGAGAAAAGAAAAAAACAAACACATCCCTTTTGAATGATTCGCGTTTTGCGCGTGTGTGTGCGCGTGATTGTGTGTGTTAACTGTCGTGTGTGTCGGATCCTCCCCAATTTTTCTCTGCACTTTTCCACCTGCCCCTCCCCCCCAACAACAAAACAAAACAATTTATTGTCTTTTTTCTTGCAGCAGCAACATCCTCCGGTTTCCAGTTGTCCATTCAACGATTGCTACAAACAGCAACTAAATTCAATGAAAATGACAATTAATAATTTATTCTCCTATCCAATTTTTGTTTGTTTGTTGAACTATAACTGCCTCCCAACAATTTTTTTCTTCTATTTATTCGTTGTAGTTGTTTTTTGTTTGTTTCTTTGTTTCATTTTTTTCAAAATCTGTCCCTCTCTCTGTGTCTCTCTTTTTATTTTGTCGGTTGTTGTCTTTATGGCAAAGCAAACAACAGAATTCTCAACACACAAAGATACGTAGCATTGCGACTAAACAATACACACCACAAATAATCTCTTCCAAAAACCAAAAAACAAATGAAACCAAGTCTCGCTTTCATTTCATCGATTTCTTGATACAAAAACACACACACGCACATCTGCACTTGCTAAAATACACATGGTGTAACTTGAATAAACCGTGGGAACGCCAACATTCCAACGACGTTTTGACTCGAACTTCAAAATGCCCTCAACAGTAAAAAAAGATAGAGGAAGAAGCCAGTTTTTCAAGAGTCCCGTAAAGATATATATTTATTTCAAAAAGGAAAAGAATCAAGTCGATAAGTCTGCACATAATGTCTTAATCGTCATTGATCGATTTTGTTTTGTTTTTCTCTCCAAAAATGTACAGTTATGATATGCTACAAAGGGATATAGCTGGACAAGTTTTGTTTTTGTTTGTTTTTTCCCCGAACTCTTCTGGCGTTTTGGCCTGCTATGTGGAGAAACGGACACATGCACTGAGTATGTGTATAGCTGCTTGTGGCTCCGTTTGCTGAAAACCAAAAGAAAAACCAACAATCCTGCTGAACCCAACATAGCGCAATCTTATCGGCATAAATACCTGTTTCACTGCATATGCTAATATCATGAGATAGTTCGCATCCGAATGTGTTTGGCTGATGATGGCACGTGTGCAGCGACCTAAATCGACGATCCGCACGGGACGTGTGCCCCCTTTGATGGATGGAGGCAAAAGAAAAGAGTCTGCAGGTTATTATTGACGCAATATCCCTAAGGTTGTGGACCAGCAGACACCCCCTTTTTTTTCAAAAGCTCACAAGAATTGAAACAGACTTTTAAAAAATAGCTGTGTCCACGTATAGGCTATACTATAGTGTGAAACAACCTAACGGATCACATCGCCACGAAATTGGCGATCTAGTGCCGTTGGAAACGGGCCGATTTAGGCTGTAGGTTAATCTTTGATACTATGCTGAGAGAATGACCGTAAAGTACGTAAACGTGTGCGCTCGGTCGGGCGTGTCCTTATTTTAGCCCGTCTACTTTTCGCGAAGGATCTAGCCGCCTACGGGTGAACGCAGCCAGGCAAACATGGGATCGGAATACGATGCGAGATGGTGAGAAATCCGCACCGAGCCGGATTGTTATATATCTAATGGGCCAGGCCATACAGCGACGGATGATTCCCCGCCCTTCAACAACGAATTCCAACGGCGCGCAAATCTTATAATAATGTCATATAAATAAACAAGAGTCGGTAAACTGTCTGGACTGTTGTTCGACGATCATTCCGTCAGACAAATGACAACAGACGAGATAAAAGGACTGAACGAATTGGTACGTTCCAGTTACACATCCGCCGGATCGACTGGATCAACAGGAACGGAAGGAAGATGAGGTTCTTAATCGATTGGTTTCATCTTTGATTAGTGCGTGGTTGTTGATGCTGGCGATCGTGACGGCATCCGGCCATGCGGATCAATTAACTAGACGGACGTCTAACGTCCATCCCGTTTACAGCAGCGGATGTGTGGATTCTATAGCGTCGGAGAGTCACGTCGTTCACGATGTGGTAGATTCCTAACAAAGCGGTTCTTCTGGCACCGGATTGACTGGGCAGGCCATTCAATCCGTACAGCCGCAACAGTAAATTCAAAGACGAAACGGACGGGATCGTTTATCAATATCCGCAGTCGGAAATCAACAAGAACTACGAAGGCTCATCACCGTACGGCAGTGAAGTGCAGCATTACCGGCCTTTGCCCAGCATCCAGAAAAAGAGTACGCATACTCCCGGCCCAGTAAGAACAAGGGCAAAGACAAGATCATTTATGGAAATTTGTCGAACATTTCTTCGACAAGAAAGTAATTGAAGACGAAATTTGGGACCTGATTTTATTCAAGGGTCAACACATGATGGAGGCCACCATAAGCCGGACGATGGCTGGCATTACGGGCGAACCCACGTCCAGCTATCACGGGCACGAGCACAAGCTGAGCAAAGAAGAAGTGCTCAAGAAAGTCAAATTGCTGGCCGTAGCGTCAGACTATTTTGGTCATCGTCCTGGGCGGTGATTTTGCTGGGGTTCCCGGGCCAATGAAAGTAAAGGTTGCCACAATGAATTGCAGCCAAGAACGGGCAGCTACCAAGGAAATTGCCGACTGGCTGGAGTGGCTTGAAATGTAAGCCTAACGTTACCGCCACCGGCACAACAAACAATAACACTGATGACCAACAAAAAGTACATCACTCGGACAAACATGAAAATTGTTGAAGTCATTTTTGAGTTATTTGATTCAAAAAAGAAAAATTTTTTTTTTCCAATCAACTTCGATCATCGGAAACTTCATCGGTGAGAATGACGACTTCATGCGAAATCGATGAATTAAAGACGATCGCTGATTGAATAGCACCACATTCAGGAAAGCTTCCTATCGAGAGCAGCAAGAAGAAACCAAACATTTTCCTAACTAAACAAGAGAACACTTTCAGGTACTATCTGATGCGCGAAGAACAGACAGAGGCATCGAGAATGTGTTAGCGAATTCCTGGTTACCGTGCCAACAGCCAGCGGTGAGAAAAGAAGGGTGGAATATCGCAGCAGAGAGTCCACGAGCCGTTTGGAAATCAAATAGACACGGCCCTAACATGTTAAAAAAGAAAACATTTCAGCTCCTTAACTAAAGGACAGGCGCATCTCGACGATACTTTGACAATCAAAACGAGATGCATTTCAATAGAAGACAGTTCCATTTGATTCTTTACTCCGCTTCAGAAAAATAATAATAATAATTCAATTAAAATTAATGGAAATAACGTTATTTAAGGCGCGTAGCCAATGGCCGACAGCTGTTTATTTTATAGGTATAATATTCCGTAGTGCCGATGAAATATAATCCCACTGATATTAGAATTCAGCCTTCCGGCTGGCCAAAGGCCAAGGCAGTGGTCAGCAGGGAAATGGCTTAAACATAATATTCATTTTATTATTATTATTTTATTTTTTTCTGATTTAATTTTGATTACGGGTCACGCGTGCAGTAGCTTAGGCTATCCCCGCTTGAGACAGCGAGCCACGGGTATCAACACACCAGGGCTGGACTAATGGCACATTAGTACAGCAACTTTGGAAAACAACAATATACGCATAACTCATCATCTATACCCCTCCAGTGTGTGTGTGTGTGTATATGTGTACATTCTGGCCATATAACAAGTGTACTGTGGAGGGTTCTCTTTCTTGATACACACTGCCCATTTAGACTTTTTTCAATTGATTAACGAAGCAAAAAGCTCCTACGAGTCGATGTCCGTGCATAGTAAGCCATATGTAGTACGCGGTGTGTCAGACGAAATGTTTTCTTCTTTTGCGTGGCGATATTTGAATCTGGCGCGGCCTCGCTCTACGTCCCGTGAAAATTGAAGAAGTGATGACGAATGCCGAAGAAGTGGGTACGTACTAAAGCGATGCGAAGGGAATGGGGTCAACTATAACTGTGACTCATTTTCTTAATATTTATCCTTCCTTTATAGAAAAAAAAAAAAAAGAAAGAAAGAAAAAAAATGTTTTGTAATGAAAAGGAGAAGCTGCGGAATAAGGAGGGGGGGGACTAGACCTGGATATGACTCAAACTATGTTGTGTGTAGGAGAGAGAGAGTAAGGCATGGGGGGAGGTGTAGTTGATGGAGAAAGATGGCAGGGATCTTCTTCCTGGTTTTTTTAGGGGGAGCTTTCACTTCAACTGTTTTTGTTTTTTGTTTTCTTTTGAAGATTAAATGGGAGCGACGCATCACTTTCTGAGCTATTGAGGCCGAACACTGATGGCATCCTCCAGTCGGCTTTATTTTTTCAAATGAAAAATTGGGTCGTTATTGGATCAACTGGCCCATCTTCTTCTTATTTTACTGTTATATGCATCTGACACAAAAAAAAAAGCTATAAGAATTAGTTAAACAATTTAACGTTTTACCTTACGATAGTTGTAGAGGGAAAGGTAAAGGGAAGTGCAAGCGAGGATTACATAAGCAAATAAATAATTACTTCAACTAAACAAACCCCTCGAAAAAGTCCCTCTAATTTTTATCTTTCTCTAACAAAAATAAAATAAAATAAATAAAGAAAAAAAAAAGAAAATGTAGGTAACGGTCGCAAGCCAAACTGAATACCGCGACGGGGACGAGACGAAGGTAAAAAACCTTCGTATGTTTCTAACGGGACTTTTTTTCCCACCACCCAACTCCTCTTTCGGAAAAAAAAAAAAAGGTGCAGATATACACACATACTAAACACAAAACTATATAATAGCTTATATAGAGTGCACGTATAGCTGTTCTTTCTTGTTGTTAACCTTCTCTTCTTTTCATTCCTTCTTCCCCATTCTTGGAGAAAGAAAAAAAAAAGCCTGGAGAAAAGTTGAGGTCAGGGTCACAGATTTTTTTTTTTCTTTTTTACCTTCCTGATTCTCAGGTGAGAACACACAACCTTCGGCCAAACTTGAACGGTACCTACGTGTCTGGCGACCTTCTTCGATGTCCTCCTTTCCGAATAAAGAAATATTCAAATTGTAATTTAAATGGGGAGGGGGCTCGTGTTACCAGTAGCCAAGAGACGTGTTTTTATATAAAAGATGGATTCAACCCAAGTCATTGTTTTGATTGATGATGAAACGCACGTGAAATTGTGAAGAAGAACACGCCAAAAAATTAAAAGCAAAACAAGATGCAAAAAAACAAAAAAAACCCAAAGAAATTTATCTTTTAGATTTTCTTGCTTATTTTGCAGTGGGTAATTGGAGGAGAGGTCAATTAACTTATTATGGCGCCATCACCACTGTAAAAGCAAACAGAGGCACGGCTTCTTTGCCGCTTCTGCTTGCTGGTTGTCAGGTTGGCCAGGTTCAAGTCCCAACCCTTCCTTTGATTCCGGGACTTGTAATGCGCGTGTGTGTATGGATAGCGATTTTGATGTTGTTTTGCTTTGGGGAAATCATAGTCACTAGACAAGTTAGTTAAACATTTGAATTCTTCTTAGGTTGTCCGAACGCCACATTAACCAGGGCAGGTTCCAAATATATACTTCAGCTTCCTTGTTTCAACTTAACCTTGGCATTCTCATTCAGTATATGGTTTTCTTTTTTGTGGTTGTTGCCTAGAAGATGAAGGCCTATTCTGTTGTTCTCTTTTAGGTTTTTTCCGAGGATCAAATGGTGAAATAACCGGACATTTTCAGGTGACATTTTTGAAGAGCTTTCGCGAGTTGATTCTAATTGAGAGGTCTCAGAGTTGAGGTTTAACATAAATGCTCTGATTTATTGAGGTCATATTTACAGTGGAATGATTTTTAATTTCTACATTTGAATTCTGTCGAGTTGTATGAACATTTACAGTTTTTATTTTACAACTTTTGACTCAGTTTCAAGTCATGGAGGGAGAGGCCTTTTTATTTTTCATTCTTCTTCTGGACATCGTAAAATTTTGGATGATGCTTAGCATTTTTATATCCATCTCTTTTATATTGTCTTATTGGTTTTCTTTTTTTTGTTTCTCGAGTGGTTTAGCTACTGCTTGTTCAAAAAATAATAATATTATGTTCGTAATGGAATATAACTCGTTCTAGTCCACGACCGCTCGGTTCCATATGTTTCAACGGAAAATTTTGCACATAAATACGTAGTAACTGAATCATGCACAATCG